>NC_058405.1:114512520-114646275 GCF_002201575.2 Neomonachus schauinslandi | reverse complement strand
GATGCGGGACTCGATCCCGGGACTCCGGGATCATGACCTGAGCCGAAGGCAGCCGCTTAACCATCTGAGCCACCCAGGTGCCCTTATTTTTTATTTTTAAGATTTTATTTATTTATTTGAGAGAGAGAGAATGAGAGAGAGCACATGAGAGGGGGGAGGGGCAGAGGGAGAAGCAGACTCCCCGCTGAGCAGGGAGCCCGATGCGGGACTCGATCCCGGGACTCCGGGATCATGACCTGAGCCGAAGGCAGTCGCCCAACCAACTGAGCCACCCAGGCGCCCGCATCTCGTTCAATTTTAAGTATCTGCTTTGTTTGGGCCTCCTTCAAACTAGGAGACTTGCAGTACAAAAAAAAAAAAAAAGATATATTCAGTCTCTCTTTGATATCCTTGCTACATATTCTGTGTTTATCTCCTATTTTCTGGAGACAGTTAAAATGTGTAGGATCAGAAAAGGTCTAATGTGACTGGAAAAGTTTCGCTGGAGACCTCTGGGTGCAATATTCATATATGAGTCTCCACTGGGTATTTTTATGACTCGTCCTTTCACCTCCTGGCAGCCCTCAAGCTTTGAATAGTCCTTCTCTCTCCACTGGTCTCCTCACCCCTGCAGAGTCCCTCCCAAGGATGTCCTTCCCAAAGGTTGGCATCTGGACCGCAAGGAAAGTTCTTCCTTTTCCCTTCAATTGTGGAAGTATAGGCCTGTCCCACCTCAAATTTGTCCCTTCCCTCTGCCACCAAAAGGGAGAAACTCCAGATATAGCCTTGTTCACTGACATTCTTTTGGGAATGAGTCAAATTCCAGTCCTCACATCTTCTAGGTATTCATACATCAGATTCTCTCAGAGTTCCTCCCAGAGCCATCCCTCACTTGGATTGAGATAAAGGGTAAGTGCCCCTTATGTCCTTCATGAGTGGGGAAGGATGAATGTCCAGCACGCCAACAATTCTTCTCCCTTTAAAATCTTACTTTTGGGGCACCTGGATGGCTAAGTCGGTTAAGCGTCTGCCTTCAGCTCAGGTCATGATCCCAGGAGCCTGGGATAGAGCCCCACATTGGGCCCCCTGCTCAGCAGGGAGCTTGCTTTTCCCTTTCCCTCTGCCCTTCCCTCTGCTTGTGCTCTCTCACTCTCGCTCTCTCTCAAATAAATAAATAAATAAATAAAATCTTTCAGAAATAAAATAAAATAAAATAAAATCTTACTGTTAATCCCTTTAGCCCTCAAATGAATTCTTGGCTATGTCCTCTATAGCCTGGAGGTGGATGAGGGGCTAATCATGACTAAGTATCACAGTCTTCAAGTGGTTTAGCATCTGCCTTAGGCTACTGCATTTTTCTCTCTGAAAATCTAAGACAACAGGAAAAGTTAAATTTAACATCCAATTATATTTCTATTTTTTTGTGTGAATTAAAGTTCAGACAAAATTTGCAAACTACATGTCTACAATCCCTTCTCTGAAACTTCTTGGAGCAGGTAGGTTTCAGAACTCATGATTTTTCATATTTTATAAAGGCAATATGATGCACATAACATAGATTATGCCACACCCCCAGTAGGATCAGGGGCAGCAGTATTCCATAACAAATTCAGCAAACTGTGCACATACTCACCCAAAGTTGGTGAATTAAGATGACAAATGGTGGTCTGATTGTATGTGGAGAAAACTCCTTAGCATATCAATTCTGCTCTGTGAACTCTTGGGAAAGAATTTTTAGGAAGTTTTGGTTTTGTACTATGAATGGCAGACCTCTCTGCTGTCTCTTCACGAGACTTCCCTGTGTTTTCAGTACCTCTTGGGATGTTTCTTTTGTGTATGACACATGCCGGGATAGGTCACAGTTTTATTAGTTATATTTTTATAACATCTTTTTAAAGTGCTCTTTAAGCTGCTATTTAACTTTATTAAATAATTATTCTTCTGAATTTTAAACAGCGAGTAAAAAAAGGCTTGTTAATCTTTTTCTCCCTTAACCAAGGCTCCGTTGGAATCCTGGCAATTCCGAACATGTAGCTAGAACCAAAGCAAAATACCAAAGGCAGTCTTTGAGCCGTAAACTAGGAAACTGAAACCTACAGTGTTATAGCGTGAAATATCCCAACCAAGAAAAAGGTATTTTGTTTTCTAGTTTGTGAACACTCTGTGTTCTTTTTTTTTTTTTTTAAGATTTTTATTTATTTATTTGAGAGAGAGAATGAGAGAGAGCACATGAGAGGGGGGAGGGTCAGAGGGAGAAGCAGACTCCCCGCCGAGCAGGGAGCCCGATGCGGGACTCGATCCCGGGACTCCGGGATCATGACCTGAGCCAAAGGCAGTCGCTTAACCGACTGAGCCACCCAGGCGCCCAACACTCTGTGTTCTTAACTCGGAAACAGGCACAGGGAGGATTTACAGGCCATTCCCACGGATGCATTTCAGTAACATTTCCTCATTGTTTGCGATGAAGTGCGTGAACGATTCTGGCATCGGTGCCTACTAATTTCACACGCTGTCCCCCTCGAGTCTGTACGGTCCCAGCCCCCGATCGCAGCACAGAAGGCCGTCGCACCTGGTGCCTCTCTGCAGCCTTGCCTGCGCTGCGTCTTTGACACATGTGTCTTTGTTCTGCCTGAATGTGTAGCACATCTCCTTTTCCCAGCCATTTCAAACCTGGATGTTCATTTCCCAACCCTTTTCCAGCTCATTTTGTTTATAGGAAAGATTTCTGGTTATTTTCTAGATTTTGACTGCCGGCTGATGGACCGATAGGTTCTGCTGGCAAATTTGAACAATTTTCTGTGTTTACATCTGTTTCTTCTCAGGAGCACCCAGTGCTAGACTGGTTGCTGGCATGCCGCCGATTTCCTTCTCTTTGGCCAGGTCTCGATTTTAAAACAATACAACCTCCACAATTTGCCCTGAAGTAATGATCAACACTTCTCCCAGATGCATGATGACAGCAGTATGGTAGGGATTTCTTTCTGCTGGAGATGACCTTCCCAATAGATGGAAGGAATTTTCCTTTCTCTAAAATGACTTCACGTATCTCTATCATTGCTTTCATTGTCTCGAACCGATGCTTTGTCTTGGAATGGTCAATCAGCCTCTGCTTTGTTCTATTTATTGTCTATGCCTGAGACCCTGTCAGTTTCACTGCACTTACGATTCTCTTTTTGTCACCGTACTTTTCCTAACGGTAGTTCTAGGGACTCCTAAAGATACAATGGGTTATATGTTGGTGTGTGTTTGTGTTTATGATTTTTCAGCTAAAAAAAAAACAATCTGAGGTGGTTGATGAATAGTACTGATTAAAAGGTATTTGTCGTCTACCAAAAAGGCATATTACTTAAAGACAAAATATTTTTAATGGGTAGACTACGCAGAATTTTATCTTTACTTTCCAGTTATCTGTTATAGGAAACCTATGCAGTTTAGTAAGGCTTCAAGATTGCCAAGTTTGAATACTTAACTTCAAGAGGCAGTGCTGCAGAATGGGAAGTACACAGACTCTAGAACGGACAGACTTGGAGTCAGGTTGTGTCACTCAATAGCTCTCCCGGCCCCATCTCTCCATTTACAAGATGGGAACCTCAGGGGTGCCTGGGTCGCTCAGTTGGTTAAACCTCTGACTTTGGCTCAGGTGGTGATCTCAGCGTTGTGGGCTCAAGCCCCACGTCGGGCTTCCTGCTCAGAGGGGAGCTTGCTTCTCCCTCTCCCCTCCTTCTGCTCTCTTTCTTGCTTATTCTCTCTCTCTCAAGTAAATAAATAAAATCTTTAAAAAACAAATAAATAAAATGGGAACAATAACATTTGCTGTACAAGATGTAGTTAAGATACATTCATACATAAAAATGCTTAGAATATAGTAAGCACCCCCCCCTCCCAGAGGGTAGCCACTTCTACTTCTATTATTGATTTTTCTGAAAATGCCCTCAGTCTGCCTCACTCAAGTGCTCTCACTGGCATGATTAATTATTATTCTTGAGTTTCATAAACCACATTTGGTTTTAATGAAACGATGCATATGTTCATCTGGAAAGTAAGTTAAAAAAATAAATATAATTCTACAGAATGACTAATAGCCCCTTGGGTAGAGCAAAGCACTTGGCAGGCTGAGGATTTTTAGGTATAGGACGTAGAAATTTTGTCTGGGAATAAACAATCAACGCCTACTTTTTCATTAAAAATGCCAGGAGAAATATATTAATGTGTTCAGAGTCTAAATTTCTAAGGGTTCATTTCTGCAACTCCCCCTCAGTAAACTTTATTGTACTCCATTTATCTCCTTGGAAAACCAATCCAGTTCTGGGATATGATATGTCTGAAGGAATATTCCACTTGCTGACTTGACTCTCAAAAGTTTTCTAAGATGCATCATGAATGAGCTTTAAAGAATTTCTCAGGAAACATAACCATTCTTGCTTGTCTAGATAAAAAACCAAAAGATGTAAATGGGATAAGGGTCTCTCAATTTGGCAATAGAACAAACTTTTATAGAGCTCTCTTAGGAATTCCTATGAGGCAAATGGTTTCATATCAGCATTGGTCTGACCTGAGGGAACCAGAGGAAAAAAATTGAGACAAAAAGGGTTCTATAAAAATCATAACAGAAAATTAAATTTATGAGTTATAATAAAGATATTCATGGATGGTTCAATTTTCTGGCAATTCTGTTACTTAAAAATTTTGCATTTTATAATTAAATTCAAAGCATGTGTAAAAAGGTACCAAGTGCATGAAAAAGCAAGTTTATGTACTAAGCATGTTTAAAGTAAGTCTTTTTTTTTTTTTTTTTTAGATTTTATTTATTTATTTGACAGAGAGAGACACAGCGAGAGAGGGAACACAAGCAGGGGGAGTGGGAGAGGGAGAAGCAGGCTTCCCGCCGAGCAGGGAGCCCGATGTGGGACTCGATCCCAGGACCCCGGGACCATGACCTGAGCCGAAGGCAGACGCTGAACGACTGAGCCACCCAGGCGCCCCTAAAGTAAGTCTTTTAAACCAAATACTGATTTGATGCTTCATTATGCATGGGGCTAGAATGGAGCATTGTTTCCATTAATTTGGCACTGTTACATCCACCAAGACTGTGTGTTCTTTTCTTAATACTTTCCCATTTACTCTCAGTGAGTACTTTAAACTACTTCACCAACATTTTAATAAGTCATATTTAAGTTACTTGACATAAAGCTTCTAATATGAACAACAGCCCAAAGTAATGTCTTAAAATGATCTGAATTTTGCTGTTGAGATTTCTAATGAAAAGTAGAACTTTTCCAAGGAGCAGAGTTAATTTTCAGACTTAACTTCCAAGGCTCCCAGAGACCGGAGACAGATTCACCATTGGTTATGATAAAGGAACATGAGACTTGCTCAAGAAATGTGGGGTCAAACTGGTGCCGAAGGCAGGGAAGAGTTTTGGTGCTGGGTACTGGAGAACAGCACGGCTGTGTCGGGGATCATCAGCTTTGACATTTAACTACACATTTTCTCCAGAAGGTGGTGCTTGTCAGTCATTCCTGGATAGTTGTTAGAAAGGACTAAAACATATCCTGATTCTTTTAAGAGCTCCCCTCACTAAAAGAAGCCAATGAATACAGAAGCATTACTAGTTCGGCAACAAGACCTTATGTGTCTGCATATCCACAACTCTCCCATAATGGGCACCAGGGATCTTGGGCTGGAGGAATGGGTGGGGATAGACCAGTCAGTCCTTCAGCCTTGGAAAGGGAAAATTCATGGAACCATAAAATTTTAAGCTGAATAAGTCTTTAAAGATCATCTGTCCTAAGAGGTCTTAACAAAACCCTAAGCTTGAAGTTGTTATATCATTTTGAGCTTGAAGCTGTTATGTTATTTTGGAGTCATTTGCAAATTTCATACGTGTACTTACTGAGGAGGTGGGTTGATAGCTTTCATTATATTCACAAAGATGTCAAAAAATAAGATTAAGTAACGCTCACTTCATTATTTTTTAAAGATTCTATTTATTTATTTGACAGAGAGAGAGACAACACAAGCAAGGGGAGTGGGAAAGGGAGAAGCAGGTTTCCCGCCGAGCAGGGAGCCTGATGTGGGACTCGATCCCGGGACCCCGAGATCATGACCTGAGCCAAAGGCAGTTGCTTAACCAACTGAGCCACCCAGGCGCTCCAAGTAATGCTCATTTTAAAAAAGGAAGAAGCTGAATTATAGCATGGTTAAGTGACCTATTTGTGTCTCTTTCAGAATAGCAGTGGCAGGGCTAGACATGGAACTCTGAGCGATGTTGCAACTACACAAAATTCCGACAAGTTTTCTTTATTTTTTTCCTAGGACCCTGGGATTGAGCCCGGTGTTGGGCTCCCTGCTCTGCGGGAAGCCTGCTTCTCCCTCTCCCCTCCCCCTGCTTGTGTTCCCTTTCTCTCTGTCTCTCTGTCAAATACATAAATAAAATCTTTAAAAAAAAAATTTAAAAATAAATAAATAAATAAAAACAGAAGTGTTTATAGGGTACTCTGCTAAACTTGTTTCTGTATGGTCTCAAAATAACTGTAAGGTTGGTTAAATATTCAAAGCTATTAGCATTATGCTAATCATTTAAAAAATGCTTCATTGACCAATGTTTCCATTTTGATTGATTATGTTGGCATTATCCAGACATAGTCCAAATAACAGCACACTCCCATGACCATGATCCTGTAAATATTCTGGCATCTCCCCCATTACCAATAAAACTATTCGGCACAAGTATGCAGCATAAAAGGGAGAAAAATGGGAAACATATGTCTGAGTTCTCCATGTGAAATCTATAGCCATTAAGGGAATGATTTGCATTATGTGACCTAAGCATACAGTTAGTTAGCAACCATGGGACCCAGCAAAGTGAAAAGAAGGAGCAAAGTTGGAAGAGGTATTTCCAAAGGGGACAGGATTACAACTCTTTTTCTAAAGCAAAACAACTCAGAAGCAAAACTAGTGAGAAAACATTTATATAGGACAAAAGAAATACAATATCTTGTACTCTTATGGTATGAAATAGTTCCTAAAAATTTAGCATAGGCTGATAAAAAGGCAAATATTCTGAGAAAATCTAGAAATGAATAATTGTTGCAAAGTAGCCTTCATACTGTGGCCCAAACCTAAATGAACAAAAAACCCTCCACAACATTATCAACAAAAGAACACCTACAATCCCAAATGAGTATCATAGGATAACAATTATTAGCCCGACTAGTGTTCATATCTTTCCCCACCTCTGAGCACTTCGCTTCTCCTACCACTGAGAAAGGATAGAAGTCGAATTTTCATGAGAAAACGGAATAAAAAAAGAAGGTAAGTCCCTCGGGGTCGCTGCATGGAGCTGGAACCTGGGAGCGTGGACTCCCATGACAGTATGTGATAGGGGCTTGGAGACTCAAGATCACAAGATAGATGGCAAGGAGAAGAGAATGCTGTGGGGTAGAAGAGGGAGAGACTCTGGGTGGGGGGTGTAGAAAATAGGAGAAGATGAGACCGCTTAATAGGGTTGACACAGGCCAGGATAATAGAAGCCCTGATAAACTTGAAGGAAATACGGTAATGCTTGACAATTCCAAGTTGGGGGATGTCTCCCTAAATGTGACACTGTGGAGAGGAAGGCAAGGGCAGAAAGCAATCAAGGCTTTATGAAAGACTTACACAAGCCAAAAAGAAAAGAAACAGTGTTTTCTAAAAAGAATGTCCAGGTCTTGCCATGTGTTTATGATGTAGATACCCCATGTGTGACCGAATTTTCACAATGGGTCATTTCACCTTCAGTGTGATGGCATATTTGTCACTGCACTTGCCACAAAAGGAGGTGTTCGGTGCACAGTGGAATCTCGTCATATGGATGATGGTAAGCACTGGGCTACAAGGAAGTGAAGGGTGAAAGAAAAAGGCTAGATACCTTAAAACTTAAACGAGCATCCAGGTCAATTGCAAGTTTCAACACATGGTAATACCAGGAAGTGAGGTAAGTTAGTAAATCCCTTCTATATTTGGGATGGCTGCTATCTACATTAGCCAACTATGAAAACAAACTAGACTTCTTCATGCTTGTGAAGGTGTGGAGCATAGCAGGTTACAGTGAGTGTCCATGGCCACAAGGGCCCGGCTCAATCCTGCCATAAATAGAGTCTTCGGAGGCTCTGTTTTCTTTGTTCGCCTATGTCCTGAAAGTCTTCACGTTAGTGACTTGCTTGCTAGGGCAGGCTTTGAATCAGGGATCACCACATCAAATCTTCAGATTGTGATTCAGTGGAAATGGCTAGAACGAAAGGAGTATATCAGCTTATCATTTAGTGAAAGCAGTCTCCAGGTTGATGTGGCCAGCTGTATCCAGAAAATACCCTTCCTGTGGGGCGTTCATACTTCATTGGCAGAGATGAGTTTTAATTACTTGCCACTTTACCCTAACTCCAGTAAGCCCTATTGTATGCTAGGCAGTGGGTGTTATTTACTTACTGTTCAGTATCTGCCAGTGTCTGCATGATTCAGGTCAAATCCCACCTAGGTTTGCTTGTGTGTGATGTTTCCATTGTGTTCAATATTCTGGAACTCCTGCCAAATCAGAAACGTATTTCATTTTTGGGAACTAAGTCAATAGTCACACTTCCTGACTATCAGATACCATTTTTCTCTTCAAAATTTATAGGAGAGTGACCCAATCTACAGCAGTTTTTTTTTTTTTTTAATTAAGGTATAGCTGACCTATAACATTATATTAGTTTCAGGTATACAACATCATGATTTGTTGTTTGTATATATTGTGAAATGATCACTACAAGGAGTCTAGTTAACATCCATCACCACACATAATTACAATTCTTTTTCTTATCATGAGAGCTTTTACTATCTACTCTCTTAGTAACTTTCAGATGTATAACACAGTGTTATTAACTATAGTCACCTGTCGTATATTACATCCTCAGGACTTACTTATTTTATAACTGTTTGTACCTTTTAACTTCCTTCACCCATTTTGCCCACCTCCCACCCCTTGCTCTGGCAACCATCAATCTGTTCTCTGTATCTATGAATTTGTTTTTTTTTTTTTAAGAGTCTACATATAAGTGAGATCATATGGTATTTTTCTTTCTCTGCCTGACTTATTTCAATTACCATAGCCTCAAGATCCATCCATGTTGTTACAGATGGCAAGATTTCCTTCTTTTTTATGGATGAATAATATTCCATTGTATACATACCACATTTTCTTTATCCATTCATCTATCCATGGACTCTTTGGTTGTTTCCATACCTTGGCTATTATAAGTAACACTGCAGTGCATGGCAGTGCATATGTTTTTTTAAGTTAGTGGTTTTGTTTCCTTTGAATAAATACCCAGAAGTGGAACTGCTGGATTATATGGTAGTTCTATTTTTTTTGAGGAACTTCCATACTGTTTTCCATAGGGGCAGCACCAATTTACATTCACACCAGCAGTGTACACGGGTTCCCTTGTCCCCACATCCTCGCCAACGCTTATTTCCTGTCTTTTTGAAAATTGCCATTTTAAAGGTGTGAGGTAATAGCTCATTGTGGTTTTGATTTGTATTTCCCTGAAAGTTAGTGATTTTTGAGCACCTTTTCATATACCTGTTGGCCATCTGTATGTCTTCTTCGGAAAATTATCACTTTAGATCCTCTGTAGGGCAGTTTTTGTGCCTTCAAAAATCCCACCATGGAAAATGTATCTGGGGCATGCTATTTCACGACGTGGCTTATGAATCATTTGCCCCAGAGTATAACCTCTAGTCCAGATTAGCAGACAACCTCCTCTAGATATGGCCCCCTTCAATATTTCCAAGTGTTACCTGGGGTGTACTTCCATGTATCAAAGAGTTGGTCCTGTTTGCACCCAGTTGACCCCAGGATGTGATGCCCACACACTCTCCTAAACTTGGAGAATGGCAGCCAACTCTACAGACCGGCTGCCACAGAGGGCATCCCACCCATCTTATCACAACTGGTGCTGGCAAGCTAGAGAAATGCCAGGCATCCAAAGACCCAGACAAAAGAGATCTGCTGCCATGTCTCAAGCAGCATGTCAACGTGTGTCATTCATACCTGCAGCAGAATTGCATGGGTCTGAAACTCATATTGAGTTCCAGTCTCTGCCCAGGCCTAGAAGATTTCAAAACTTGACATTTCATCCAAGGGCATTCCATCCCAAGATAGTGTCTGCTCCCAAGTCTCTATATTCCCAGTAGCACTTTCCAATGAACATGAGTAAGACCAAGGCAGGTTCTGATGTTCAGGTACTCAGCACACGGTTCAGACCACTGATCTTATTTTTTTCTTACTATCAAGAAAATTTTTTTCTCTGGAGCTTTTGTTGCGCTTCCCAGCCACTGGGCATTGGTAAACACCACCCTGGGCTACAGAAGCTTTGAAATTGAGCAGAAATGTACAAAGTGCTATGGCTCTGTGCAAATTTGCCAAAGCTCTCTCTAGTCATCCTAAAATTTCATACATCAGTAGTTGTTTTCTTACTCCCATCACTAGATACTCCACTATCCCAAGTATAACATAGCGGCAAAGTGTGAACATTTGAATTATGAAGTCCTGGCTCAGAAGATGAACTCCATTCTAGACAAGTATCCTCGAGGGAGTTCCTGACCCTCTTTAACTTCTTTCCTTATCTGCACACTGAAAATAATAAAGAGAATAATAATCTTATGGGGTGGTTAATGAGTTTCAAATTAGTGATATAAAGGGTTTAGAGCAGTCTTTGACACATAGTAAGTACACGGCAAAGGGTAGTTCTTACGAGTATCAGTAATAGCCTCTAATAAATATCTGCTGTAAGGTGAAGGTGTGGTCTGCCCAGTCATAGATGGTGCTTATGAAAGAATCATGCTGTAGGGGCACTTCTCTGTTCTGCCCCTCTTGAGCAACAGAATCTCAGCCACAATTGGCAGGTGGGGTCCTCCTATTCCAGATAGCTATCTATAATAATGCCTGGCATGATCTTTAAGTGAGGACTTTATGAAGATAAAAAATTATTAGCTGAAAATGACCGGGCCCACCCAATGGAATGAAAATTATATACAAGTCACTACATAGTTAACTCAAATATATTAAGATACAGTAAACATGCAGCTGCGATATTAATGTCTAGTTTCTCCTCACTACAGAAGGTGTAGAACTGATTCTTTTTTTCAATTATATTTAGTATTCTCTTCCTTTTTTATTGAAATGTTTCAGAATTTTAAAAAGTTCTTGTATCATGTAAAACAAATGCTCAGTGTTAAACAATTCACGAATCTAAAATTATCTCAAAATAATATAGAGCTAAGTTTTAACAATTCAAAAGTATGAAATTGTATAAAGTAAAAAATATAAGTCCCCATGAACCTTTTCCCCTACTCTTTATCCTCCTGCTCCAGAGACATAGACACGAAAAAGAGTTTGGTGTAGGCACTTCTAAACATTTTCTATCCATATATAAACATGCATATATGTGGATATATGTACTTTTTTTTTGCATAAACTATCTCATACTACACATGCTGTTCAATGACTTGCTTTTTCCCTTAGCATGTATTTTGGGCAGTTTCCCACATGAGGACATTTAAATTTTCTTAATTTTTAAACATCGTGCAATTTATTTATTTATTTATTTATTTATTTATTTTAAACATTTTATTTATTAATTTGACAGAGAGATAGAGAGAACAGGCAGGCAGAGAGGCAGGCAGAGGGAGAGGGAGGGCGAGAGGCAGGCTCCCCGCCGAGCAGGGAGCCCGATGTGGGGCTTGATCCTGGGGACCCTGGGATCATGACCTGAGCCGAAGGCAGCCGCTTAACCGACTGAGCCACCCAGGCGCCCCAAAACATCGTGCAATTTAGATTGACTTAGTTGTTTAAAAGACTTAAGCAAAAGGGTGCCTGGGTGGCTCAGTTGGTTTAGTGTCTGATTCTTGATTTTGGCTTGGGTCATGATCTCAGGGGCATGAGATCCAGCCCTGCATCAGGCTCCGGGCTCTGCTGAGAGTCCACTTGGGATTCTCTCTCTCCTCTTCCTCTGCCCCTCTCCCCATTCATACACACACACACTCTCTCTCACAATCTCAAATAAATAAATAAAGTCTTTTAGAAAAATTAAAAAAAAAAACACTTAAGCAACGTATTTCATTATGTTTATGAGCAAGGCTGTGCAATTTCAATGTTTTTTTTTTTTTTTTGCTGCCTTGTACTTTTTTCCATGTGGCCTATATCCTTTGTCAAACTTCCTACAGGATGATTTGTCTTCTTTTTGATTTATAAGAACTTTCCGTTTAATTTAACCCTTTGAGAGTCACATGTGTGGCAACTATATTTATCCAGGCTATTATGTCATTGTTTTATTTTATTTATGTTTTATGTTAAATAAGTATTAAATTTTAGTGGTCAACTTATCTAGGTTTTGGCTTATTTACAAATTTATTGTCATGCTAAGAAATGTATTTCCGAGTTTAAGATTACCAAAAAAGAGTTAATTTTTTTCTTCAGGGTTTTACACTTTTAAAACATGTTTAAACTTTTACTCCCTCTAGATTTTGTTATGATGTAAGGAGCAAGTATTGTATTTTGTTCAAATGCCTACACATTGGAACCAACAATATTTGCTGAATAGTACATCTTTTCCCAACTGTTTAGAAAATCCATTTTAACATATATAAAAATTTACGTTTTTCCATGAATATAATTCTGGGCTTCCCATTCTCTTTCATTGATTTCCTTGTCTATTCCTGTACCGTCATTTTAAACATTATCTCTTTTTAACATATTTTAACATTTTGTATATTATTCTCCCCCTTGTTAGTCTTCTTTTTTTACATTTTTCCTTACTTTCCATGAGTTTATTCTTTCTAATAAATTTAAAAATATCTTTATAAAAATAATCCATTTTTTTTACCAAGATTACAAATAATTTCAACATTATTTTAGGATGAATTTGCCTCTTTATGTTGGAGAGTGATTTTTTTCCCCCAGGAACAAGTGTATGCTCTTCTACTTGCTCAAGCCTTCCATTATATGACTCAGTAAAATAGAAATATTTCTCTTCACGTATATCTTGTGTATTTCTTGTTGATTTCTTGACATTTTAACATTTATTTTGAATGGGATCTGATGGTTAATTTTCTTTTTTTTAATAAAGGACAGTTATTTATTGTGTTTATTTTTTTAACTGCCATCTTGAGTGATTTCTCGTCTTTTCTCTAATGTTTTCTCATGCGTCTTTCAGGCGTAAAATCATATTATTTGATAGAATTTAGATGATGAATATATTAGTATTTACTGTATAAGTCTTTCAAATTTTTTGTTTAAACATTTTCTGTATTCTTGAAAATTTTCATAATAGAATGTGGTAGTGAAATAATTTTATCTGACTGCACTAGCCCAAGCTTTGAATATTTCCCTATACCCTACTTATAATTATATAGCTACATGAGATACTATCTCAGATTTATTTAGCAAAATACTTATTAGCTTACTAATTATTCTTGTTATTGAATACATTTTCATTTCTTTTTTTTTTTTTTAAAGATTTTATTTATTTATTTGAGAGAGAGAATGAGACAGAGAGCATGAGAGGGGGAGGATCGGAGGCAGAAGCAGGCTCCCCGCCGAGCAGGGAGCCCGATGCGGGACTCGATCCAGGGACTCCAGGATCATGACCTGAGCCGAAGGCGGCCGCCCAACCGACTGAGCCACCCAGGCGCCCCTCATTTCTTTTTTAAAAAAGATTTTTTTATCCATTTATTTGAGAAAGAGAGAGAGAGGCGGATATGGGGGTGGGGAGGGAGGAGCAGAGGGAGAGAAGCAGACTCTGCGCTGAGGGTGGAGCCTGTCCCGGGGGCTCGATATCAGGACCCTGAGATCATGATCTGAGCCCAAGAGTCAGACGTTTAACTGACTGAGCCACCTAGGCACCCCTGAAAACATTTTTTTATTCCTTCTATCTCGAATTCCCCTTCCCTCCTTTTTAAATCAGAGTAGTGGTTAATTAACCCAATGATTAGGACTTATTTTATAATTTCCTATCCTGAGAAATTTTTTAAAAGTCATTGTGGATTTAACTGATTTTAGCATAATTCATTATTTGTATCTTTAATTGTTATTATCATTTGTAAGCACATGCTGCACAAGGTCCCTGCCCTGGGGAGCATATCAAAGCTCACATTTAATTATTATCTTGAATTTTCATGGTATTTCAGGTAACAACAAAAGCTACAATAACCTGGAAATAATTAAAGTGTATAATTAATATTACCAGTTTAATGTTACCATACACAATGTCCAATCAATCAAATAAATAATTATTAAAATCTCCAAGATTATTAAATTGACTAAACATCTGTTGGGACAATTTGGCAATAATCTCAAGTCATGAGGCCTTATCATGCACATGCCATTAATTTTATTGCTTTTATGCTTCAATGTTCAAATAGAATAAAAGGATTAACTTTGGTTGAGGTTTTATATGAAAATAAGTATAGAAATGCCTAGTTTATAAACTGATTCATTTATTCTATTATATTATACATTTTCCTGATAGGTTTATAGAGCAGGTACTTTGCTATAGTCTATATTTTAGGCACATCCAAACACATGGACTTATATGATGAACTTCTTAAGAAATCAAACGTTCACATGCACGTATGCTGTATATCATTAAGATGATTTGAATTCCTTGATATACTTCTAAGCCTTCTTTAACTGCATGACAGAAATGTCTTTCCCATTAGATTTTAAGTTTCTGCAGGACAAAAACATGTTCTTCCTTTTTCATTTTACGTCCATTAAATCAAATGGGGTGCTGCTTTGTTCATAGAGAACAAATAAATATAATAAATAAATTATTGTATGAATGACAGAGCTTGTAGAAGAGTAGACTTTCTTATGGTAAACATTAAATGCCATCCCTATGTTTAGCTCTGGTGACGAAGAGGCCAGGACAGAACTCTACTAAGACCCCATGTGTTTTTGGACATCGGCCGCATGAAGACTCAACGGACGGAGCAAGTGCCTCATTGGGCCTGATTGGATTCTTCCGCCCCGACTCTGTTCCTGAACAGCAACTTTGATTTATTGTTGCACTAGACTTATAACACTGAAGAGTCACTGAAACAGGATAGGTCTTACCTGTTAAATGAACAAATAATAGGGAACCCATGAAAGGTTGTTTTTAAAATGCAGAAACCAAAATGAAGAATATGATTCAAGCCACCCCCAGTCGTGCACCATCCATTCATTCAGATGATCTGAATCCTCCCTCCTGGGGTACAGCTGCTGCTGGGAAGTGCCTTCAAAATGCTCTGGAGTGCAGGAGGAAGGCCAGGAACCTATGTCTTAATGAAAGCTATGAACTAGAAGAGTAATGTCTGTCAGATTTTCACATGGTCCTACTTTTCTTCTGACTACATCATTTGTCTCTTCTAGTTTTGTATTTACAATTTCTTTCCATTTTGACATTCTCCCCTCCCAACAATATCTGCCTTAAGTGCATTTTATCATTGACTGTGGTTTCTCTTCCAACTTCCACCTTTGCTTTTCAGAGTCATCTGGTGGTTTTAGCGGCATCTCTGGGACTGGCTCCTTTTCTGGTCATGGAGGCCATCATGCTAGCCTGCCTCTCAGGTGGTACTTAAAAGTTGTAAGTCATGGCTAATTCAAGGGCTGCCTATTGTTCTAGAATCCTGAAATTTGGGTATTGTCTCCCTTTTGGTCCACCATTTTTGTAGAAACAAATTTCTTTTTTTTTTTTTTTTAAAGATTTTATTTATTTATTTGAGAGAGAGAATGAGAGACAGAGAGCACGAGAGGGGAGAGGGTCAGAGGGAGAAGCAGACCCCCCGCTGAGCAGGGAGCCCAATGTGGGACTCGATCCCGGGACTCCAGGATCATGACCTGAGCCGAAGGCTGTCGCTTAACCAACTGAGCCACCCAGGCGCCCTGTAGAAACAAATTTCTAAACTGCTGTGCACCTTATTAATGATCCCAACTCTTTTTTGTCAGTTACCTCTGTATCCATTGTGTATTTCCAAGGTCGGTTGACTGGAGCTCCTTGCACTATTCTATTCCAAGGCATTCAGTCATTTTACAAGGGAGTTACAATGTTTTCTGATGATACCCAGCACTTTGCTAATCTTTTTGGCTTCAGCAGCCCAGTGAGCTGATCTCTTCAGACAACAGTCTACTGCGCCTGAGAAATCTTCCTCCTGTCATGTTAGTATTTGGAAAGCAGCACTTTCCTTCAGAATTTTTGAGAGTATTTTTTATTTGGGGGCCAGCTTTTGTCAAGCCTTGAGATGCTCAAGCTGTTGCAGTTTTTTATAAGAAGCAGTTTGATCACAGATATTAGGTGAGTGCCCTGCATAGAATTGCAGAATTTTCCACTACTACACTGCCAGATGTACCTGTAGAAGATGAACAATATTCATATTTTCCTGTCCTATTTCTCATAATCTATAATCAGTTGTTTTAGAACTGGAGTTAATATTTCTTGCCTTTTGCTTTATTTATATATTCACATATTTATACATTTAATTTTATATTATATTATTATTTATTATGTATTTTAATTTTTGTTTATTTAATTATATATTTATTATTTATTATACTACTATATATTAAACTATTATATATTTAATATTTAATAACAGATGTATAAATATATTTGTATATTAAAAAAATTTTTGGATAAAACACTTGACCATGATAGTCTATTTGGGAAGTATATCAAAGAATGTGGGGTATACTGTTCATTGCTCATCCTGTGGCAGTTCTCTTCTTCCTCTTTGGTGAGCAGCCTTGGTTTTCTCCCAGTGGCTATGTGCCTAAGCACCCTAGGATGGATCATAATTGATCTGTGTCACATGTGGTAATTTTATGTCCACAGAAGGACATATGACCTGGTTTGGGCCAATGTGAAATAGGGGTGAGAGGCTTTTGGGAAATATTTTCTTCCCCGATGAAGAGAGGGCTGATCACAAGGGCTGCTTGTTCCTTCTTTCCTGTTTTGAACATTGTCATGTAATAATATGATGCTTGGGGCTGCTGCAGCCACCTTGCCTTATGAGAGACAGGCCAAGAAAACTCAGAAATATTGATTTGAGTGCTTATATTATTGAGCTACTCAACCAACTACTTGACTCACACATCTCCAAATATCTGTGATGATAAAATATTATTATTTAAGCCATACTAGTGGTAGATTCTGTTTCCTTCTGTCAAAATAATTATATCCAAACCAAAATGTAAGAAAAAAAGAAGTTCGTGAGTATCTCCCACCAGATATAATTAAAATATTTGCCACATTTCCTTTCAAACACTTTCCTATGCATGTATACAAATACATTTAATTTCTGTTTTTATAAAACTAGTATCATATTGCTATGCAGTTTTGTATTCTGCCTTTTACTTATCATTGTATTATGTCTTAGAGTGTCATTGAAAAAATCTCTAAAACCATGATTTACCATATGAATTACCATAATTAATTTGCATATTCATCTTGTAAAGTTTTTTGTTTTAATTTGGTGTAGTTAACATACAGTGTTTTATTAATTCCAGGTGTTCAATACAGTGATTCAACAACTCTAGACGTTACCCAGTTCTCATTGTGACAAGTGTACTCTTCATCCCCATCGCCTATTTCACCCTAATTTACATATTCCTAAACAGAATGTATCTTTCCTTATTTTGTGTAGTGTTCGAGACAGAAATTTTGGTTGCCAAAAAGCCCTGATGCTACGTTCTGGGCAAAGAACAGATACACAATAATTGTTAGGACCAGAGAAACTTTTAAAGGAAATTAAAATCAACCTCTCCTCCAGAAACTAATAATTACAGGGAGAAATCAGACAAATAACTTAAGAAATGTGACCTTTCCAAAATATAGCTGTGAGTAACTTTAAAGATCCCAAGAGAAGAAAGCTAAGGTTAACTTTTGAATGTGGGAATAGGTAACTGTTCTAAAGTTTGTTTCCTCTAAGGAATGACCAGTGGAGGCACTCACTCTGCCATGCTAGCTTCAGGGTTTGAAGTGATTTCAGTTGTTTATGAAGCTAAGGGGCACATAAAGAGCTCCTGGTAGTATGTGTGGGACACCAAGGTTCTTACGTTTTCTGGAATTGTGACCGAGAGAGCACTCAATACTAGTTGAGATTTCTCCTAAAATTTCTGGCACGTTTCCTCTTATATGAAGCAGAAAAAGAATGAGGGAAGAAAAATCCCTAGCTCAGGGGCTCCTCATGCACAGGTCCCTAACCTCATGGCATCTGCATTTGGCCCATGGAGCAGCAGGTGCCCTGCACCACACTGCCCTTGGTTAAGGTTTATCATCTAAACATAATGGGTAATACTTACAGAGGGAACACGCACTCTGCACCTGGCTCTCCTCTCCCTTCCTTACATAACTTGACTTACAATGCACACAATAACCCTATTGAGGTATGTCCCATTGTAGTCTCCATTTTACAGGTGGAGAATGGAGGTTAAGTTCACAGCGGCACCGCTGATATGTAGCAAAGCTGTGATTCTAATGTGGACTCTATGGAGTCCACATTCTTACCCATTAGGACAAAGATTCTCAAACATTCCTGGTCCACAGTGACCTTACTATTTCATCATATTTCTTAAATTACCCCAAGGCCACAAGAAAAATCTAATGGTCTCCTTTATTTAAATAGCTGAGTCAAAACTAATTAATTTTATGTCTTAACAACTTACTAGCCATTTTGAGAAAGAATGCAAGTGCAGTGAAAGAAAAGATATTTTAGTTCATTCTTATGTAGCCACGATTTTTGCTAATGTGATGTGTGCACCTGCTGGGCACTGCACAGCTTCTCGAATCTTAGAATCACTGCAACCCTCATTTTGGATTCCCATCGATTATGGCACCACATTCACTTTTTATTATAGCAACTGCCAAAAACTCAGCTTTATAATAATAAGCTATCATTGAAAGAAGTATAACATGATCTAATGTTTAAATTATGAACTACCTCAAACTAGTAGTTTTCATAGTGTTGACAGATGTTAATTATTACCGTGTTTCCCTCCAAAATTTAGAATACCCCATGTAGCCCCTGCAAGTTCCCTGTGCGACTCTGGGGCATCTCAGTGCAGTTTGGGAACTGTGGCTTAAGGGGAACTTTGCCACTTGAGTTCAGGACCCAGGAGGGGAAGGAATTGTGATTACTTTTAATGAAAAAGATAGTGTGTTGTCAAATTATATTCAATGTTACCAGCTTGGTTATTCAAAGCTTTATATATAATTAATTGAAGGATTCTTTCACTTGGTGTAGTATTCCTTAGAGACGAGTGTTACAAATCAGTGGAAATGGAATGACGGGAAGCCATTTTGAGTCTCAGCTATTGGGGGCTTCTATAGAAAAACGTGGGGCTGGGCTAAATAGTTCCCTCCCACCTTGTTTTTGACTAAATGGTTTCTAGAGTTCTTCCTAAACTTTGATTGCTAGAATTTATAAACTCAGTTCTTTTCTTTCCACATTGTTTTTCCACACCCAGATTTTCTTCCCCTAATTTCCTTAAGCATGGAGCCATAGGCCATGATGTTGTAAATGGATTCTGGATGGAAGAGGGCAGACTTCCTGGATTCTACTTTGAGCTCCTCAATATACTATCTCCTCACTTTTTTGCACCTCATTCTCTTAATCTGTAAAATAAGGACAACAGTGTCTGTGTCGCTAAACTGTGGTGGGGCCAAACAGTTAGTGTTACATTGTAAAGCATTGTATGCCTCTATTATGAAGATGGCGAGTACAGGTTTGTATTCTAGGAGTGTTAACATCTGTCCAGATTAGCTGTGGGCTGTGGTAATAATTGCAAATTTTTTAAGGGAAAAATGATTTTTAAGTTTTCTTAATTCATTATCTATATGCCAGTCCCACACCACAATTTTGCCTATCTATGATCATTTTAATGTTGGGTTGATTAAATTAAATAGTTTTAATGCAATATGTCTTCATCCTGTCTTTGTTTATCTTGATACCTGATCATTTTGATATTGGCCAACAAATTTTTGATTATCTTGAGCATATTTTTAAACAAAAAATGGACACATATCATATTACTCCAAACTTGCTCATCATTAAAAGTTGGAGTTCATCAAAAGTTAGCTTCCCTAACCATCCACTCCTGCCCTCCTTCCCCCTAAAATTGAAAACATGACTTGGTTAGTACATTATATACGGATTTTTCTTAGCACAAATCGTAGAGGTCAGACAGTAACATTTTGATGCTTTGGGGAATAAGGTATTACAAAAACGTATTTTCATCTGATAGATGAGGTCATTGAGAATGTGGGTAAAGATGCCATTTACGGCATTACAGTTTCTTCTTTTCCTTAATGGAATTTTCTCTGTTCTAGATATGAAGAATGTTGTACTTCTGTAACCTTCTTTTACAACTTTTTTTTCTCTTTTGCTTTGGCTACTAGTTAAGTTCACAGACAAGTTTAGCACACGCGTAGGATTTCATGGTTTCCGTTTTATATGCTAATAGAGCTCCTAATCCAATGAACTCCTTGCCCCTTATTTTTCCTTTGCCTCATTTTATCTGAACAATATTCATTTCATTTTATCTTGTCTATTTGATGCATTATTTTAAAATACACCAAATCCTTTGTAGACAGATGCATGGAATAGATAAATGTTAACCATCATATATTTTACAAGTATTCAAATGAATGAAAATACACCAGGCTGATTTTCTCTCAGTCCAGGTCCTGATGAAGAATGAATGGCACATCCAAAGGGAAACAAACATCTCAACTTTTTTTTTTTTTTGGCTTGCTGGTCTCCTGCCAGCATTCAAACCCAATAGATGATGGACAGAGGGCAAGGGAGCCCGATGATGTAGTCCAAATAGACCAGCCTCTGCCAACGGGCAGAGAATAAGGTGTAGAAGGGTGGTGAGTGGCTTTGTATGTACAAAATGAAAGATTTCCAACATATCTAACGATGGTTAATAATGGAGATAAATAGTAAAGAGAGATGAATTTATAAACTGGAGGGAATAATATATGGCACCTACATTCCTATAGGTCAGTATTTCAACAAGCAATATTCAAGAAATCCATGTCATCTAATAATACAGAAGCAAATATATTAAAGAAAACTCAACACTGAATGTGTATAATTTCATCATGTAAAGTAAAATAAAAATTATAGCATATTCTCAAGACCAAAAGTCATAAAAATAGGAATTGCATACATGTTTTGCTCATCACTAACTGCACTCAAATTAAATAGAAAATTTGGTGTTGAAATTCAGAACACCTATGTATTCTTTGTTGTTTTTCTCATGGCAGATACTCAGAGCAATAGTTGCAGAAATAAAAAGACAGAGATGAAGTACATTTGGAATAGTAAAATTCAGCACATAAAACATTAGAAGAATAATGTCAGACATTTGGATGTGGACATTTAGAGAGTCTTGAAGACAGATAGTTTTGTCAGCCAACCTGTTATGTGCAAATAAGAATTTAAGAAGGATGAAAACATATGAACTAGTATTTTTAAATGTTTTCTATCCCCTGTTCAACAGCCCCCACTCCCCCAAGACTAAGTAAGTTGTTATAATTATTAGCATTTCCCTCAATCTGGTTTCTTTGCTCTAGCCTGGAGATGAAATAATTCCTTTATTTCTCAAGGTAAAAGAAAGAAAGGAAGAAAAAAAGTAAATGAAAGGGAAAAGAAAAGAAGGCTGGATACTTTGAGGAGACAGGATGAATTTAAATGATCAGAATAGCTTGAACTGGGTGTAGTCAGGAAAATAACCCCTTGCTGTTATGTCACTGAAATATTTACCATTGTCACTTGCTCTGATAATTACTGTGGGTCTTTGTGGATTTTAAATTAGTTTTACCAATTGTGCCTGTTCATGTTCTCTGCTCATTTAGATCTAAACATTTATCAACGAGTTAAATAATAAATTTTGCTTGATTTGAAAAATTGGACTGTTGTTCTTTCCATCAGTCACTTGGTAAATTAAATCAGATTCCAAATGCTACTTAATAGCAACTAAGTCTACTGAGTATTGACTTTAATTAATTTTCTGCCTCTGCCTCTGACAAGCAATCAACAATTAAACCAAATTTAACTGCTTGAAATGCAATCTCCTTCCTTGGTATATCTTCAAATCCCTGTTAATATAATAGCTTAAACCCATTCCTTGTTCTTACAGTAAAAACTCTGTGTAGGTGGCAATTTTTTTTTTAATTGAGTTCTCCATCTTGAATACATCAAGTTGCTGACATTCTTGATCTAAAACTCAGGCATTTTAGAAACATTAGTTAGCTCCTATCTCCTAACTAAACAATACTCTTAATTTTCTGATAGTCTTCAAGTCATGTCTACCAAACCATTTACTCCATTCCTGAGAAGCTTTGGTTTCTGAAATGAGCTTTCACTTCTTCCTGATAAAATAACAGCTTTGTTGGACATGCTACCGGATACTTATATGTTAGCCTTCAACTGGATTGTCTTACCTCCCAGAAGAAGTGTGTATGGGAACAAATAAATGGAGGTGACTCCAGGGGTCATGGGAAATTTCCATGGCATACAGAGCAATGTGAGATATGTCTAAGGAAAATATTTAGTTTCATAATTTGGGAATAGGATTTCATTTAGCACTTTTGGAACATGTGTTTAAATCAGTAGGCAGTAAGCTCAGGAAAATAGTGCCGAAGTGCGTGAGCTTTCTGTCATTTCGTCATGAGCTTTGACGGCTCACAAACACTGACAGAGTGCTGGAGGAGCATGGACCATAGAAACATACCCACCCCATTTCCTAAGTATTGCATGTAAAAGTGTCATGGGGTTGTTTTTGTTGTTTTTTCCGTGTCATGCCCAGAATTTATTGCATTATTACCCTCATTCTCCATTTCCTTTAGGCTTACAAGACTCTGGGCTCAAAGGAAACTTTAAAGCTGTTTTGTCCAATCTACAATCTGGTGCCAAGTCTGTGCACCCCCTTTGCATTTCCCAATCTCCCCAGCAAGTAGCAGACGTTGAAGGAAACGCATTAAATGAGCTATAAATATCTGTTATTTGCTTACCTTGGACTTATCAATTATCAGGAAGTCCCAGTTCTCTGTGAGCCAGGTAAAAGGGGGCCCAGATTGAGGCTACCTAGAAATATATGGCTTTGATATGCAGAGAACCCTTCTTGCAATCTCTGTAGGCATCTATCGCCTCCAGTTTTTGACCCTCTTAAGAGGTTAACTTCTACGGTCCCCACCAAGCCAATTGTCAAAACCAAACAAAACAAGACAAGGTTCGATCCTTGTAGGATCACCCTGCTGCAGGTGCTGGCCAGCTGATGGGCATGGGGCCGACTCTATGACCACGGCCCTAGCATGATAATACAAACGTTGGTCACCAGTCTTTTTCACTCTACCAAGCTGGATCTGAAAAGTACTTGCAGAGCAGAACTGAATACAGAGTATGTGAGTTTGAATCCTGCATCCATAACTTGCTGGCTGCATTGCATGACCTTTTTTTTTTTTTTTTTTTTAAGATTTGTTTATTTATTTTAGAGAGAGAGAAAGAGAGAGAGCAAGTGAGTGGGGGGAGGGGCAGAAGGAGAGAGAATCCTGAAGCAGACTCCATGCTGAGCACAGAGCCCAATGGGGATCTTGTTCCCAGGACCCTGAGATCATGACCTGAGTGAAAATCAAGAGTTGGCCGCTTAACCAACTGAGCCACCCAGGAGCCCCTGCATTGCATGACCTTAAGCAAGTTACTTAAACCTCTTTGCTTATAAAATGAGAATGGGGCACCTGGGTGGCTCAGTCGGTTAAGTGGCTGCCTTCAGCTCAGGTCATGATCCCAGGGTCCTGGGATCAAGCTCCGCATTGAGCTCTGCATCGGGCCCCTTGCTCCGTGGGGAGCCTGCTTCTCCCTCTTGAAAAAATCTTGAAAAAAAAAAAATAAAATGAAGGTAATAAAAAGACATGTAAAGTGCCATGGACAGTGCTTGCCTTTGGCAAGTGTAAAATGAACATTAGCTATTATTGTTACTAGTTTTGGATAAACTCTGTTATTTTTTTTAAAGATTTTATTTATTTATTTGACAGAGAGAGGCACAGTGAGAGAGGGAACACAAGCAGGGGGAGTGGGAGAGGGAGAAGCAGGCTTCCTACGGAGCAGGGAGCCCAATGCAGGGCTCGATCCCAGGACCCTGGGATCATGACTTGAGCCGAAGGCAGACGCTTAACGACTGAGCCACCCAGGCACCCCGGTCTATTGTAATTCTTAGATCCCTCATATATTGTGACTTAATTAAGAGCCCTTTAACAGTAAACACTGGAAAATAAATAGGGCTTATTCATTAAAGATAATGGGCAAAAAGGAAATAACAGTATCAATTGTCCTTGCTCTCCTGGTCAAGGTGCTCATCCCTGGGATACGGGGTGGTTGATGGTGTTAAAGACTCTTCTTATTCCAGTTCCAGACCCCCATTTTGAGTTGTTTTGCTTATTCTTCTGGTAGAAATTAAAGAGTCTAGTTTGGTCTCAAAATACATTTAAACTCAATGGCAGCCCCACACCCACCTATAGGGGGCTTCACTCTATTTTCATACTTTCTGCATTTACTTTTTATTTATTTTTATTTTTATTTTTTTAAAAGATTTTATTTATTTATTTGAGACAGAGAGAATGAGAGACAGAGAACATGAGAGGGAGGAGGGTCAGAGGGAGAAGCAAACTCCCTGCCGAGCAGGGAGCCCGATGCGGGACTCGATCCCGGGACTCCAGGATCATGACCTGAGCCGAAGGCAGTCGCTTAACCAACTGAGCCACCCAGGCGCCCTCTGCATTTACTTTTTAAAGATTAGAGCAAAACTGGCTTCTCCCAACTCATCCATTTGTCTTTACTGATTACATTAAGTGTGTGTGTGTGTGTGTGTGTGTGTGTATGTGTGCGCGCACGCACGCGCGCGTTGAGGGGATGGGGGAATGGAGCTTACCTTTAAGGACCTCAATTATTTTCTGCAATACGAGATACCAAAATATTTCTCTAGCCAGATTTTGCTGACTGGTACAAAATTATATCTGATTCCCTCTTGCCATTTGCACCCTGAACATGAGTATATCCAGGAGTGGAAACATAATATTTTGCCAAAAGAATGCCTCCTGTGGAGAGCATAACACATGCCTTACCTTTCCAAGGCAAATAAGAGCAACCACGTTTAATTAATTACAAACAGAACTCAAAAAATGCTCTGTATGAGTGGTTCTCAAACTTGGCTGCTCCTTGGAATTACCCAAAGAGCTTGTAAAATACTGATGTCTGGGTCCTGCTCCCTAAGGTTCTGCTAGAAGTTGTCTGAGACGCAGCCCGGGAGTTAGATTTTTAAAACCTCTCCAGGTGACTCTAATAGGTAGCCATGTTTGAGGATCACTGATCTACATCTGTGAACCTCATAGTTTACTTATCAAAAATTCTGTGAGGGAAAGAGGCGGCATTAAATTTAGATTCCTTAATGACAAACCGATTGTTTCTGAATTATGAACATAAATATTTCCGTCTTTAGATTACTCTATTACAGAAAATAATTGAAGGTAAGGTATGGGAATTGTGTCTTTAGTGGATCCAACATAGCAATGAAGTAAAGGAGATAGAAATGTATGCTGTTCTTAAGTAACATGTCCAGAGATGTGCAGACCCTAGGCTATTAGGTAGTTCCACGGATCTAAGAGATGCTCTCTCCTCCTATCTTGTTGTCCTTCTGTTTTTAACAATGTGATTCCTCATATTTTTTCCAGAATAGCTGCTCAAGTTCTAGCCATCACAGCAGGAAAGAGGAAGGAGCAAAGAATGAACCATTTGAAGATACTTGCTAGGAAGAGAACAGGATGTTATCACTTAGATTCCTTTTCATTTGCATTTTCCTGGTTCTCAGCTGGGGACAATTTTGGCGTCTCAAGACGTTTTTGGTTGTCACGACCTGGATAGAGTGAAGGTTGGGGGTATTGGTATCTGGTAGGTAGGGGCCAGAGATGCTGCTAAACGTTGCCCACTGCCCAACACAGTGACCACAACAGTGAATTATCTGATCTAAATTGTCGATGGCAGAAATGTTGAGAAACTCTACAAAGTCTAGCTATAAGTTGATCGTATGGCTATACCTAGCTGCAAGGAAGATAGAAAACTGTAGTCTATATTCTGAGGTTATCTGCCTATTTAAAAATCAAGGATTTTATTACCAAAAAGGGTAGAATGGACATAGTGCAAGGAGGGAGGCAACTATTGCTCTGTACCATTATTGTCCTGTAACTTCCGACTCTGGCCAAAGCAGTTTGAAAGCTGAAGTTTGTTCCCTTATCTATGATCCATCATTTAGCCATGGTGCAAACTCATACCCTGCATTGATGGGCCAATTTTTGAAGCAAAACCAGCCATTTGCATAAACAGAAATGCAATTTTAATGAGGGCTTTTCAGGCTACTGTTCCTGGGAAGCTGGGGTTATATTTTCATGAGTTAATCTCTCATGAATATTCAGGAGAAGCCTGCTGGGCATTGACTACAGCAGTAGTGGGTTACAAAAGGAGTTGCCAGTACATAATGTGCACTTTGCATTTGCATTTTCCTCCCCCCTCCCCTTAGGTAGAAGTAGGAGGTAGAGCAGGGGTTCCATGTTATCCACCTCCTGTGGTCTCTTCCAGTGCTGAACGTGCACAGAAACAATATAATAGAATAAAGCAAACCTTCAAGTACATCCAAGCCACCTCTTTATTTTATGGATGAGAAGAGCAGGCCCTGGAGACTGGGCTTCTAGTCCCAGCCCTTCTTTAAAGTAAACGTGTGATCTCAGGCAAGTTCCTTATCAACTCTCAGCATCAATTTTCCAGTCTCTAATGGGAAAGCATTGGAGCAGATGAGGTCTTGCGTCCCTTGTAACAGTAAGTTATGTGGTGCCATGAAGCTCTGATTCTAGGAGGTGATCTAGGAGCTTCACCTAGACTTAGAGTGTGCGGAGTGAAGGAGCTGAGACTAGAACCTGCCTTCTGTATCTGAGCTCCCTTGTGGGTTTTGCAGTTTTTGCTTTTGTTTTCGGGTTTATACCGGCTATCAGCATAATGGGAATGTGAATATGCCAAGTGGCCAGTCTTTCCATGAAGACAAAGTTGTTAAACAGTGTTAAAACTGGAACATTTCAAAGACTTTTTCAGTTCTGTTTCAACTCAATTCAATTTCAGTTCTAGGACAGTAACAATTCACAGATACTGAATAACATTGTCTGAACTTTGGAAGAAAAATCAATGAGAGTCTGTCTATAAAGCAATTCTTCTTAAAGCCCATGTCTTTTTATAATGACTATTTTTTATTTTTTTATTTTTTTATTAACATATAATGTATTATTTGTTTCAGGGGTACAGGTCTGTGATTCAACAGTCTTACACAATTCACAGTGCTCACCATAGCACATGCCCACCCCAATGTCCATCACCAGCAACCCCATAATGACTTTATAGATTTATAGATAAATCATATAAACTCTTTCTATTTTTTAAATATCAAGGCAAACTATTATATCTGATTTGGATTTATTATTGGGTTTAGAAACTTAAAAAGAAAGGACATCAAGATAGTATTTAGCAGATTGCCATTAAGTTTTCCTCAGAAGGGGAAAGTTTCCCCACAGTGAATTTTTTTCATCTGATTGATATACTTAAGTACAGCAAGCTTTGTCTACTGTGCAGAAAGCTTCACAAAAATGCTCTTCTTTAAAAAGTTATGGAGACTACTTAGTTTTCTGGAATATCTTCTCTTGGGCTTGATATCTTGTGAATGTTTGAGGCAAACACAGCCATAGCAGGGCAATGACATCATACTGACTGCCTCCTCTCCTAACCTACACAGTCTCCTTCAAAGAGATGAGAGAGAAGACTCTCACTGCAGAGAAAATGGACTGTCCCACCAGTGGATGCTGCCCAGTGCCATTCAAATGCAACAGTGTGGCTCATGGGGATCAATAGTTTCCTTACAATTTTTATAACCTGTTGTCTCTTCCCAAAATTGCTCTATGCCTTCTGAGAAAAAGCCGTAGGTCAGGGCTAATCTCCCTTGTGGATGAAACTGCCTTAAAAAACTTAATATAAATCCTACCAGTTCACATGTATTGGACATGTTTTGCAACCTAGAATCCAGAATAATGTGGGCCTTAATTGCATCATAATCTCAATGTTGATGTAATGTTTTCCAACATTTCGTATTTTACTTCTCACAATACTGCTTTATTTGTTTTTCATCCCGTAGAGTTTAACCTCTATAAACAAGTTGACAAAACTTACAATGAACAGGGATATTTTTAACAGGTAGATAAAAATACTCCTACTCCTAGTTCATATCAGAGTGTATTGGAAAAGTTAGTAAATTTTTAAAGAATTCTCAGTATATCCAAATATTTTGAAAAGTGAATTCTTTGGAAGTTGCCATAGCAGCAGGTATTTGAGGCTAGAAATATCTTTGAGATTATATGTTATGTCAGTGTTGAAATTGTCTTATTATAGAAAATGTCAGATTTTCAGTTCAACATTACTTGGTAACATCACGGCAGGTAAGAAAAATCTGAGAAAGTAGTAGGGAATGTAGCTATTGCTAATACTTCATTTAACTTCGACTTCTTAGACAATTTAAAAAGAACGAAATACATTACCTTGTGCTATTTCTTTCATTCAGAATAACCCCATTTCTTTGATAATGACATTTATCACATACCAATAACCAGGTATAGATATCTGCCAAAGATGCAGATTACATTTCACATAATATGTCCAATTTTGCTAGGCTAGTTGCATAAACAGAAGATGATTACTTATTCAACTGAGATCAAACAAAGTAAAATAGCAAAAAAGTTAGATGTTACCTCCATGGTGACATCCAGGGAATCTTCTTCAGGGTTGATTAACTTTACATGGGAATCTGAAATAATTATGACTACACATGCTGGAGAATGAAATGTTCCCATCAGGCAATGATTATAACCAACATCAAGAGAGAATTTCAGGCAGGCAATCAGAAATCACCAATTATGCAGAGTATCTGCAAGAGACGATGATAGCTCATAAAAGTGCTGAAGTGAATAACTTGATAAGATTTTAAAGGAAGCAGATGGGCCCATTTGGCTCTGTACCGTTGACTTATCCAAACTATATACACAGGTTCAAACAGATTATGACCCATGGTAACAGTCAACTTGTATTGTGACATTCACTGCTACCCTTTACTCTTTAAAAATTTACAAAATGCTCTTCAACCAGAGATGGTGAACAGAGCAAAGGAATGATTGTTTAAATGGATTCTATTTCTCTTGTACTTTGGCTGCCCAGACCCCATCTTCTTCCTCAAAATATGAATTTCTAATTTACGTATCAATGGGGCACAAAACAACTATTGTATTTGTTTGCCTGCATGTGTTTGAGGCATATTGTTCTTTTTTTTTTTTTTTAAGATTTTATTTATTTATTTGACAGAGAGAGAGAGAGCACACAAGTAGGGTGAGTGGGAGAGGGAGAAGCAGGCTTCCCACAGAGCAGGGAGCCTGATGCGGGGCTCGATCCCAGGACCCTGGGATCATGACCTGAGCTGAAGGCAGACGCTTAACGACTGAGCCACCCAGGCGCCCCGAGGCATATTGTTCTACCCCAAGGTAGCCACTTTGTCCATCTTTAAGATTTGTCCTGTTGGTCATTCTTGTTGAAACAACTTGACAGCCTCCTGCCAGCTCAGGGATTCAAGTTAGCAGATTTGTGGGATGTTCCCATACCATGGGAGCAAGAAGAGACTTCAGCTTTGCGTAATAGGAATTTCCACATCTTTTTTTTTTTTTAATGTTATGTTAATCACCATACATTGCATCATTAGTTTTTGATGTAGTGTTCCATGATTCATTGTTTGTGTATAACACCCAGTGCTCCATTCAGTATGTGCCCTCTTTAATACCCATCACCAGGCTAACCCATCCCCCCACCCCCCTCCCCTCTAGAACCCTCAGTTTGTTTCTCAGAGTCCATAGTCTCTCATGGTTTGTCTCCCCCAATGATTTCCCCCCCTTCATTTCTCCCTTCCTACTAGCTTCTTTTTTTTTTATCATATAATGTATTATTTGTTTCAGAGGTACAAGTCTGTGATTCAACAGTTTTACACAATTCACAGCGCTCACCATAGCACATACCCTCCCCAATATCTATCACCCAGCCACCCCATCCCTCCCACCCCCTACCACCCCAACAACCCTCAGTTTGTTTCCTGAGATTAAGAATTCCTCATATCAGTGAGATCATATGATACATGTCTTTCTCTGATTGACTTATTTTGTTCAACATAATACCCTCCAGTTCCATCCACATCATTGCAAATGGCAAGATTTCATTTCTTTTGATGGCTGCATAATATTCCATTGTGTATATATATATATATATATATATATATATATACCACATCTTCTTTATCCATTCATCTGTCGATGGACATCTTGGCTCTTTCCATAGTTTGGCTATTGTGGACATTGCTGCTATGAACATCGGGGTGCATGTACCACTTCGGATCACTACATTTGTATCTCTGGGGTAAATACCCAGTAGTGCAATTGCTGGATTGTAGGGCAGCTCTATTTTCAACTTTTTGAGGAACCTCCATACTGTTTTCCAGGGTGGCTGCACCAGCTTGCATTCCCACCAACAGTGTAGGAGGGTTCCCCTTTCTCCGCATCCCCGCCAACATCTGTCGTTTCCTGGCTTGTTAATTTTAGTCATTCTGACTGGTGTGAGGTGGTATCTCATTGAGGTTTTGATTTGGATTTCCCTGATGCCGAGCGATGTTGAGCAATTTTTCATGTGTCTATTGGCCATTTGGATGTCTTCTTTGGAAAAATGTCTGTTTATGTCTTTTGCCCATTTCTTGATTGGATCATTTGTTCTTTGGGTATTGAGTTTGATAAGTTCTTTATAGATTTTGGATACCAGCCCTTTATCTGATACGGCATCTCCACATCTTAAATGTGAGGTCACTAAAGGACATAGAATCAATCAAATATCTTGTCCACATCACACAACTCATTAGTGGCAAGGCCCAAACAAGAACAGAGATATTTCCATTATCTATTTATTGTGGATTTAAAATGCACCCCAAAACTTAGGGACTTAAAGCCACAATAATTTATTTCTCATGATTTTTTTAGTTGACTGGGAAGGTTTTCTGCTGGCTTCACCTGGGCTTATATGCATGGTTGCATTTAGCTGCAGTGTCATCTGGGCCCAAAGGAACATGATGGGTTTCCTCACCTGCCTCATAGTTGGTACTGGCTGTCAGTGGGGCCACTTGGGATCTATGTGGCTTGTCATCATCAAGGGAGCTAGACAAGTGTCCTTACATGACAATCTCAATCAATATCCAAGAGAGCAAAAACAAAAGTTGTAAGCCCTCTTAAGGCCTAGGCTCAGAGCTGGCAGTGTCTCTTGTCCCATTCCATTGGTCAAAGCCAGCCACAGGGACAGATCAGGGAAAAGAAGGAGAAATGTATTCACTTCTTAATGGAAGGAATAGCCAAGTCCCATTGCAAAGGAGCACGGAAGGCATTGCCATAGCATCTTTGAAAGTGCTCTTGCACACCAGGCTGTCAGTTTCAACAGGTAAGGACAACACTCTGGGTAAGTCCAGCCCCCTCGCCATCTGCATCTCTGCTGATTTCACAGCAAACCCGTGTAATCAAGTCTGTCCGTAAACACTTGGCCAACATCCCATTTGTAGAGAAAGAGCTTCCCAATTGTGATTCTTTAGTTTTACAGATTAGCGAAAACTTTAAAACCATCTAGTAAAAATAACTAGGTTCTCTTTTAAAATTAAATTGATTTGAAACCTAATACATTTTACGAAGTAATAAAACCTTGAGAAAGCCTTTCTCTGCTCTGAAGTAGAATCCTTAAAGTTTGATTAGTTTCCAACTGAAAGCTGTCAAGTTGAGCAAAAAGCCTGTGTTCACAGTTCATGAGGGATGCCATTTGGTAACCTGAAGGTGGCAGATGTAAAGGCCAACAGTGGAGGATGGCGGTGGGGCAGGGGCCCAGGGGCCTCCAGCTGCTTTCCTGATGGGCTTTTTGTCAGGGTCTCTCTTCTGAGGAACGTGACTCTTTGCGAGTGGCTGTAAGTCTTAGAATAAATATTTCACTAGTCATGATGGTTTTGAAAACTTAAAGCTGTGAAGGACACATTGGAATCTCTGTGATTTATGATAAAGCTGAAGGAAACTTGATCATTCCAGTCCTGCCATATGTAGCTGTGTGGAATGTGCAAATGAATTAAACTAGCAAACCCCACAGATTTTGTTTCTTGATTAAAAAAAAAAGTCTTAAGTCAGATCAGCTAACAGGCAATTTGAAACAGGGATTTAGCAAGGCAGCTGTTTTAAATGAAATTCCTTCCAAATGCTTCTCTCTCCCTTCCCCCTTCCATATTTTTCTTGCAAGGACTCAGAGAAGCTTCTCTTCCACATTTTCTTGGTTCTGCATATGAGTGATTTAAAAAAAAAAAAAAAACCTGCAATAGTCCTGTAACTTCACACGTTCCTCCTCTATCAGTTTGCTCTTGGAGGATAGGTAATGTGTCTTGTCCATCCAAGCATGCCCATACAGTCTCACGCCCTGTACATAGTATTTCTTTGTAAGGTACATAAGATTAATAAAATGTGCAAATGTGCTTTTTGGTATATTACTAAATTTAATTATTACAAATATCTTTTTAAATTTTAAAAAAATTTATTTTTTTATTACAAGTATCTGAAGAGAAAGTCAGAAGAAACCTTTGTTTTTTTTTTTCTTTTGTAAAATGAGCATTAAATGACTCAAAGAAATTAAATGACTTGCCAAACTGTATACAATAGTTAGATGGCTAAACCAGTTAGAGCCCAAGTTTCCTGACTTGTAGCTCTGTTCTTTTTCTATTATTCCATGTTGCAATTCCATTATAGGTGTTCAATAAATATTCATTGAATGAATGAGTAAATCTCCTCGTTACTGTCTTTGTTATTGGACATTATAGCTTTATGAAGATGGCATATTTTAGAATCTAAAATTCAGATTAGCACTCTTGTTCTAGAACACAGTGATTCTTTGACTCTTGTCTTTAGAAACCCATGAGCAAATCAAACTGGCTAAAAGAGCAAGGAAATTATTCAGGTCTTTTGGTTAAGGACTGGTCTGCAATGATAGGTGCTGGGAGGTGGTCAGACTCTGTGGGCTGAATTTTCTTCTCCTTGTGGCATACATCCACATTCCCCTGCCCACATTCTTGGGCAAACATTCTAAATATTTTAGATTTTGGAAAAAAGTATAATGTATATTCTGAATATTATATATACATATATATGTGTGTATATATATACATATATATAAACATTAGGTAGTACCGCATAACAAATGTATTAATATTTCTGCAGTGAAATGAATATTTTTAGTAGGATAAATTCTATTAATAACTTGAGGTCAGACTTTCCCACTCAGTGTGCTTTAGAGCCAAACCTACAAAAACATGTATAGTTTCTGAATTTTGAATTTTGGAATTCTGGATAAGAGATTGTGTACTTGAATTCCAGCGAGAAGGCTGGTCATGTATTAGTAGACTTTCTTCTAGAAAGGGAAGACTTTCTTTGAGTGACAACCATTTGGAAAACAAATGATCAAACAAAGCCAACACACCCCCTGTCATCTTGCGCCAACAGAAAAGGCAAGATTTCTTTTCTAGATGGAAAGGCACCGCTCCTCTAAATCTCTGTGGTATGCATTTCTCCACTAAATCGCTAGTAACAAATCTAATCTTTTGGGGAGAGAGCATCATGTTGAAGCTTTTTAATGCCCATTTGAGTGAACTTTGTAAATAATAAGTATTTCCAGAGAAATCCACACTTTATTTTTATTACATGTTAACCCAATTTTCTTACCTGGCATGTCTCAGGAAAACAAACACAGTCTCCAGCCACGTTTTTCTCCATCTGTGAGCTCAATAACCAAGGGTCCAATTAATGGCTACTGCTTTTTTGGCCCAAAGCTGTCATATTCCCAGAGGAGACACCCAGTGGAGAAAAGGATCACTGTAGAAGCACAATGCTGTAGATCATGCCACATCCATCAACTCAACCCTGAAGAAGGGAATGGGGATGGGATGCTTTGAAATAACGACTCATTACAAATCCCACCTCTTAAAATCAGAGCCCAGATTTCCTCCATGTCATTTTCAAAGTCAAAGGAGAATTATTTTCTTAAATCGCATTTTATTTCCCTGGGAACATCTTCCCTGCCGGTTTCATCTTGTGTATACATGAACTACCATAGCAACAATTTCTGTCATCCTTGTCACTGATCCGGAGTCAAAGTTACCAGAGAGCCTCTTGAGAAAATGTGTGGTAGAAAGAAGTGTGGATCCTGCAAAAAATGTGAGTCCTGCATCGCTTTAGGTCAACCAAAGATCCTGGTAAATGGATATTATCTCCAGCTACCAAAATGTCTCTTCATAAATCATATATATAAGAAGGCTCCCCATGAAATGTGCAGCTTCAGATAAAAGTGGGCTTTTAAGAAGAGAGTGTTTTCTAAAAAAAATGAGCCTGGAATGGTTATGAAACCCAGTTGGATTGAGGAATGACATGAATAAGAGATCAGCTGTAGCTGAAGGACAAAATGGGTATTTATGTTTCAAGGTATTTTAGAGCTCAGATTATGAAAGTTAGCAAAATGAGATTAAGTCACGTGGGAAGGGAAGTTATCTACTGCATTCCTAGTTTGAGCCAGCCACTGAACTTGTGTGTGTGTGTGTGTGTGTTCCTATTTTATCATTATAATAATTCTATTGAAAGATCCCCCTGACTCACCCTCTTCTTTACTTCAATCCTTCTCTGTACCTAGCAGCTATAATGATTGGTTTACACATGGAAACATAACTACTCGCCTACCTGAAACTCGTCAGTGGCTTCCCATCTCACTTTGGAAATACACAAAATTTGGGGTACCTGGGTGGCTCAGTCGGTTAAGTGTCTGCCTTCGGCTCAGGTCATGATCCCAGGGCCCTGGGATCGAGCCCCACGTTGGGCTCTCTGCTCAGCGGGTGTCTGCTTCTCCCTCTCCTTGCTGCTCCCCCTGCTGTGCTCTCTCTCTCTCTGTCAAATAAATAAATAGAATCTTAAAAAAAAAAAAAAAAGAAATACACAAAATTTGTAACATGCCCACAAGGTTCCATATGGACTGGCCTGGATCTATCTCTGAAGCCTCATCAGGTGCCACCCACTTCCCTGTAGCCCACACTCTCCACACATCGGTCTTCTTCCGGTTCCTTGCCCATGCGACTTTCTCTCTTCCTGCAGGCATTTGCACACGCTGTCTAAAATCTCCTTATTCCAACTTGCTGCCTGGTTTCAATTTAAATGTCAAATCTTTTGGGAAATTTCCCCTGGTCGCAGACTTGATTTCTCATACTTTCTTGTAAAACCTGTACTTTGACATAATTCCTTGCTATTTTTAATTATATGGTTACTGGTATGATTGTGAACTCGTACTCTTCCCACAAGCTTCTCAATTCATTTAGGTGTGGAATTGTGTCTGCTTGTTCCTTTCTTAATTCCCAGTGCCAAGCCAAGCTCGTGGAACATACAACCATTCGATAAATACTTAAATAAAAGAGACAGATGTTACTTCTATCACATGCATCTCTTACTGACGCTTCTCTTGCTTGTCCAGTGAGTCCCAAGCCCTGTGCTACCTGACCAGTTTCCCTCAGATGTGAAATGAGCACAAGCACATATTTCTTACACAGCTGGGGTGGGATCTGCAAGTAGAGCCTCATGATGATGTAGAGAGAGGCCCGGGTAAGGCGCAAGGGCACCCAGCTCTCTTACAGGCTCCCCAGCCAGGTCAGTGGCTTTTCCCAAGTCAACTTATTTCAATGTGTATTACACTTCTTTTTTTTTTTAATATTTTATTTATTTATTTGAAAGAGAGACAGCAAGAGCGAGAGACGGAACACAAGCAGGGGGAGCAGGAGAGGGAGAAGCAGGCTTCCCGCAGAGCAGGGAGCCCGATGTGGGGCTCGATCCCAGGACCCCGGGATCATGACCTGAGCCGAAGGCAGACGCTTAACGACTGAGCCACCCAGGCGCCCCTCAATGTGTATTACACTTCTTATTTGTAAAATGTGATAATATCTCTTCCTCCGCTTCATAAAATCATATCAGAAGTAAGGTGATGAAGATGAAGGTTGCCTGGAACGTCCTATAGAATCTAATTATGTAGTCAATTTCTTATTTAATTAAAGTCATGTTCCCATACATACTTGTAATCTAAATCAAGCTGTATTGAAGGGAAAAGGATCTCGTTTTCCAAATACACCTTCAAAATGATAAGACAACTGTAATAAATAAGTAACAGAAATTCCTGGAACTGTATCTTAGCTTTCCAGAACAGAAAAGACAATATTGTTCTGAAATTTCTGGATGTGAAAAGCTGAAGCTCTTATTAGAAGGGGGAGTAGTTACACCTGCAGAATTATGTAGGAGAAATAGTCTGTCCCAAATAAATTATCATAAGCCTCATTAAATAACTACTTAAAACAAGACAGTTCTGACTGACAAAAGGCAGATGTAGACACTGAAAAATAATACTGGGTCGTTAATTTAGGAGTGGGCTTGATGCTCTTCCAGATTCAACAAAATCTTAGACTACAATAAAAGTATCCTTTATTTTGAGGGCATAGGAAGGAAGGAGATGGAAACAATTATTAATTCTTTGCCCTTTAAAAACTTGATGTATTTATCTTGGAGTCAGGGGGAGATTGGGATGCAGATCATTTCTGATTAGATATTTTTCTTCCATCCCTACTCAGTCATGGTTTAGTGTTAATGTGTGTGTGTGTGTGTGTGTGTGTGTGTGTGTGTATGAGAGAGAGGGAGGGAGACGGGGAGAGAGAGTGTGTGTTTTAAGAGGAGTGGTATGGTACTTCAAACAAATAATCCTGCAGCCGACGGCAGCTGTTCCTGATTTCTTTTAATAATCCATGACAAAAATATTGAGTGTACAGTAATGCAAACAGCCAAACAATGAAATGGAAACAGGCAGAAGCAATCATTTGCTCTAACTCCTTCCATTTTATTTGAATACACTGAGTGTGTTGAGATGTTAAAATAACTGTTAGTGTTTTGGAGATCATCAGCACTGTTGTGGCACTGATGGTGTGTGTGTGTGTGTGTGTGTGTGTGTGTGTGTGTGTTTTAATTCCATTTGGGGGCTGAAGAATGGGAAGTCAATAAAGCTACTTTTGTTCTATACCTAAAAGGTCTTTCTGCCTAGCTAATTTGTCCTTATTTCTTTCTCCTTTGTGTGACTCATTGATTGTTTCATGATCTAACTTAGCCAGACCTTGGGGAACCACTTCAGATGAAGAGTGTGGAGATGAGTTAAAATATATATTATCATAATAGCTGGTACCAAAAGTCCTCTTAGATTAGAAGCTCTCTTCTCAGGAAAAAGCCTCATCAGGTGCCACTTTGTTCACTAGGCTCCTGACATACTGGCTTTCCTCCAGTTCCTTGAACAGGCCACTTTCTTTCCTGCCTCAGGGCCTTGGCATGTGCTATCTGTTGGACCTCGAAGGTGAGACTGTAAGGGCAGTAGATGATATAGGAGAGGGAGTGGAAGAGATGGGTACAGGCATTAAAAATGAATTGAGAATTGTGCACTTAAGATTCATACATTGCATTCTACATGGATGAATTTTCTGGGGCTGCCGTAACAAATTACCACAAACTCAGAGGCTTAAAACAGCATAAATTTTGCTCTGGAGGCAGACGTCTGAAAGCATGGTGCCAGCAGGGTGGTGCTTCCTCTGAAGGCTGCAGGGGAAGACGTGCACCTCGCCTCTTCCAGCTTCTGTTTGTTGGATGCATTCGTTGGCTTGGGGCCACATCACTGCAATCTCTACCTCTTGGCCACATTGCCTCCTCTCCTCTCTCTCTCCCTCTTCTGTCCCCTGTTTATAAGCACACTTGTCATTAGATTTTGATCCTCTCCAAATAATCCAGGGTAATCTTCTTTCTCAAAATCTTTAACTCAATCATATCTGCAAAGACCCTTGTTCCAAATAAGGTAACATTTATAAATTCCGGGGATTTAACTTGATAGCTTTGGATGGTCGTTATTCCCTTAACCTCTTCAAACTGAACTGCAAAATGTTTAAGTTGTGTTAAGGTTTCTTTTAATAAACTCTTTGGTTATTCACACATTGTAATTTTTTGTTCATGTATTTTTACATTCTCCATTTTTTAATAATCATGTTAGCTAATATATTGACATTTTATAGACTCTTCAAAGAAACAACTCATGAATTTGGTTGCCTTATCATTGTTATTATTTTTAATAGAAATGTTTGCATTTATCTTACTATTTTTTAGAGAGAGAGTGTACTGCACAAGTGGGGTTCAAGGTGAGGGGCAGAGGGAGAGGGAGAGAGAGAATCTTAAGCAGTCTCCATACCCAGTGCGAGCTCAGTCTCACAAACCTGAGATCATGACCTGAGCTAAAACCAAGAGTTGGTCATTTAACCAACTGAGCCACCCAGGCATCCCTTATCTTACTTTTTTTATTGATATAGTCCCTATGCTGTACTTTTTGTCCCTGTGACTTATTTATTTTATACCTGGAAGTTTGTACCTCTTAATCCCCTTCTCACATTTGTCTTTCCCTTAATTATTTCTGTTTTCATTTGGTTTGTTTTAGGGTTTTTTCCCAGCTTTTTATTTGGATATTTAATTTATGCATTTGTATTCTTTCTTGTTGGTTGACCTAAGATTTCATTGCCAGGTGTTTTCTTCTTCCATCTTAACTAAATCCATAGTTGTAATACATACTCAAATCTTTGCTCCAAGTGTTGGTTTAAGAAGAGATCTCTGATTTAGAAGTAGGATGATATTTTTGTTTCCTAATTTGTACATTAATTTAAGTACTATTATATATTATCAGAAGATGTTGCCTCTGTTATTGTTTACTTTTATGAATTTATCCAGTTTTCTTTGTGGCCAGATTTTGTGACTGTTCCATGAGCACCTAAAAAATATGTTCTGTGTTCATAGTTGGAAATTGGGTAGAGTTCTCTTATTAATTATGTTATTTAGGTCTCCCGTATCCTTAATAATTTTTCCCCCTTTTTAAAATTTATTTTTTATTTAAATTCAATTAATTAACATGCAATGTATTAGTTTCAGAGGTAGAGTTCTATGATTCATCAGTCTTATAAAATAGCCAGTGCTCATTTCATCAAGTGCCCTCCTTGATGTCCATCACCCAGTTACCCCATCCCCCCACCCCTCTCCCCACCAGCAACCCTCAGTTTGTTTCCTATGATTAAGAGTTTCTTATGGTTTGTCTCCCTCTCTGATTTTGTCTTGTTTTATTTTTTCCTCTCTTTCCCTATGATCCTCTGTTTTGTTTTTTAAATTCCACATATGAGTGAGATCATATGATAATTGTCTTTCTCTGCTTGACTTATTTCACTTAGCATAATACCCTCTAGTTCCAGCCACATCGTTGCAAATGGCAATATATCATTTTTTGATGGCTGAATAGTATTCCATTATATATATATATATATATATATATATATATATATATATATATATACACACACACACACCACATCTTCTTTATCCATTCATCTGTCAGTGGACATCTGGGCTTTAATTGTTTTTTAAACTTGATCAAGGACAGAAAGATCTGTATATTTTATGTGATCATCTCTCTTTTCTTTCTTACTTTATATGGTTTTCTTTAGGATCTGTATTATAGAATGATACTGAATCAGATTGTTTCTCCTAATGTGATTCTTATTTTTATTTGCAGTTCCTGTACTATTTGCTTTGTAATTATTAATGCTAAATTATTTGGTATATGGGTATTCATAACTGCTAAGTATTATGGCAAATGTTATTTTTAATTTAAGTTGCCCATAATTCTGTCATCTAATGCATTTTGTCTCAATTCTCTCAAATACTAAGATTGTGACCCCTGCTTTTCTACCTGTTTGCATTTTCCTCATGTGCATGTTCCCATATCTTGTCAACCTTTCTGAGTCATTTGAAGTATGTATTATATAAGGCATATAATTGAGTTTAGCTTTGTAATTCCAATCAAAACCTTTTTTTCTTTTCATAGGCAAATCTACCCATTAGTACATTTATTAATGTGAAAATAATGTTTGATCTTAAGTGTGTGTAACATTTTATGTGATCATCTCTCTTTTCTTTCTTTATATGGTTTTCTTTAAGATCTTCATTTCTCCTGCTCTGTGCATACCTTTATTCTTGAAATTTGAAAGGTTTTCATGTTTGTTCTGTGTGATTGTCATTATATAGCTTTATACAATGTCCTTAATCTTCTATTCCTTTTGAAAGTCTCTCTTAATTCCCTCATATTAGCAATGACAGAATAGGTATTTTTCTGTTGCCTATCCCCTTTTCTTGGCACCATCCAATGCATGATCATATGTCTTTAAATATGCTTCATTCTCTGTTACTTACCTGTGCAGACTTAAATAAACTTGCACATCTGCTCCTCATGGGTTGAGTGTTGCCCCTGGGAGCTTTCCCCAGCCCCAGGTTCCTTTTTAGGTTGAGTAGGCCTCCTTGATTTTGACGGAAGCCCTGAGGCAAAAAAGCGAAGAGCATCCATTGAGCTGCCCCAACAACAGCACTAGAGTCAGAAGTGGGTCTGGGGATGTGACTTGAGCGCCGAAAACACCTGCTACAGTGTCTCCGGAATGGTGGGTGTTAATTCACACAGCATCAGCTGGGCATCGATATTGTGCTTGAGCCTCAGGTTGCATCCCCTCTATGGCACCAGTAAGTGTGGGAATGGCTGGAAAAGGCTGAGAGGTTCACACCGTCTATCTTTCTGGCTTATCTTCCCTTTTGTGTTCCGAGCTACAGCTACTGTTGTTGCTCGTCTTGTTCCCATGAGAACAAACACAGGCCACAAGACTGGTAATGGAGCGTGCTAGCGCCCGATGAGCAACCTGACGTCGGAGACAGACACTAACGCTAGATCCAGTCTAAGAAACACAGGTCAAAAAGTACTGTATTTGTGATTGTCAAAGTACTACTAATTACGACCTCATAAATCAGGCTTAAAAAATAAGTCACTAAAAAGTGGATTTCTGTGCCTTTTCCTAGCTTAAAACAAGAAGAAACACATCACTTTTGTAGGCTGCTTAGATATATCTGTTTTTCTAATTTGCAGTTACTAAGATCATAGACCCTTAGGCATTACATCCTGGATTAAAATCCTGCCTTTCCTGGGCACCTGGGTGGCTCAGTCGTTAAGCATCTGCCTTCTGCTCAGGTCATGATCCCAGGGTCCTGGGATCGAGCCCCGCATCGGGCTCCCTGCTCAGCTTCCCCCAGCCTGCTTCTCCCTCTCCCACTCCCCCTGCTTGTGTTCCTGCTCTTGCTATCTCTCTCTCTGTCAAATAAATAAATGAAATCTTTAAATAAATAAATAAATAAAATAAATAAAATCCTGCCTTTCATACACACTGACCATGTGACTTTTGGCAAGTTATTGAAACTTTCTGTGACTCAGTTTCTTGCTCTCTTAAATGGAGGTAATTAGATTAAATAAAATGACGTATGGAAAGTGCTTTTAGAACAGTCCATAGTGTACCCTGTTACAAGTGTTATTTCTTTTTCTTCTTATTATTGCTTTTATACCCACCAGATTGATAGTCCCTCTTTGTGTGTGTCCATTATGATTTTCTAAAACTTCTCTTACTTACTGTTACTTGTACAATGCTGATCTTTCCTACTAAAATGTACACTCCGTGAGAACAGGGACACTGTTGATCTAATCCACACCTTATCCCAGCTTCTAGTAAATGGGGTGGAACACAGTATAGCTCAATACTTTTTTGCATGAATGGATGAATAAATCAATGAATCATCCAATCAAGACTGCTCATTTAGGTCCCTTATGTGTCAATTTTCTGAAGTAAATCACATATTTTGAGCTCGTTCACTTATTACAGAGAAGCACTAATTTCTGCTTATATAAGCTTCAAACATACTTTTTAAAACTATACTTATATTTAACCTTCGGTGGAGAAATATGAATCAGACTGACAGATCAACCTGACCCATAAGTCTCCTCTCTTCCCTAACCACCAAGCAGGCCATCAGCTTAGATTCTCCAAACACCCCATATTTTTCCTCATTGAATTATCCAGGCTGCATGACCACTCAGGCAAAATTTTAAAAAGATTCTCAGTTCTGCCCACACCCCCATCCTGTTCCTAGTCTCCTGGAAAACAGTCACCAATAGCTTTGCTGCTATATAGATACCTAGATGGATTAATTTCAAACTTCTCTGATATGGATAATTACTTATTTGAGGTGTCTCCCATTCTTTTTAAAATTTTGTGTCCTAAAAGTCAGAATTGACAAGCTTCAGACTGGATACAGAGACATTGACTCAAATAGTTTTGATTTCCAGGGAATTGAGATGATTTAAGGGTGTAAGCACTGTGCTGAGCTAAGCCTTGGATGAGATGAAATTGCCTTTTCCAGGGGCTTGGGATCTCTTCCAAATACCTTGAGATGTTGCATTCAACTGACACATTAAAGTCATGGGTTGGGCATGCCTGAGAGCGAACTGTGAAGAGGGAAAGGCTGGAAGGACACTAATGTTTATCAAACCCCAGTCATGCCAGATGCCTCATCTCATTCAATACAACTATCCTATGACTCCTACCATCGTACCTCTTTTAGATGAGAGGAAACAGAGATTCAGAGTTGAAGCTACTTGTTCAGGGTCTACAGAAAGAAGTGGCTGTTCCTTGATCATCCCTCACTGCAGATAACTATCACGGGCTCATCCCAAGCCTCAGTTGTATAGTTTTGGCTCTGCTCTTACTCTCCAGTGTGCAGTAATACACGCTGTAGGGAATGCTTCCTTTGTTGTGTCCACTGCACCTGCAACTTTGCCCACCTGCCCACTCCCAGACATCGGTCTTTCTGTCAAGCAGGCCCTGTTTACATGAAGCTTCTACATCTTTGCCCTACTCATGTTGAAAATAATTAATGGCTTGCTTTGGTATTTGCATGGTATTGAGTGTATAGACACTTCAGTATATGAGGCCTATTCTTTCTTAACTTGATCATTTTCTTCCTGAGTTCTTCTCCAAAATCTGTTTTTACTTTTCAGTCTCCCTTGCTGACTCATACCCCAAGTATGAGTCTATCCCGCCTTATCCTCCTTTGGGAGCTACACAATGTTTTCTCAACCAAGCTCATGCCTTTATGACTTTCACTATCATTTCTATTCAGATGAATCATGTCTCTATTGCTCACCTCTCAGTTTTACTCAAGACTTGCATTCTCAATTATCCAGTTGGACATCCAATCAGAGCCTGCTTAGATTTGGACTTGTTGATTTTGAGATGCTGGCCTAATACCCGTTGGAGACTTCAGACTCATCTCTGTATTAGTTGGTTCATCTTTAAGTGGATGCCAAACTAATAACTCAGAATCAACAAGCCCAGTCTGGTCTTTCTTTCATAGCTTGATGAATATTATCACTCAGCCCCTCAGATGTAAAGCCTCCCAGTTACCTTTGTCTTTCCCTAAGCAACCACATCTGTCAGGTCACCAAATTTTGTGCATTCTATTCAACCATATTCAGCCCCTTTTTATCAATCCTTTGTTAGATTAGAATCCCAGTTCATCTTCACCTTTTGCTTGACACCTTCCTACCTTCTAACTAGCTCACATCTTTCTGCAAGTTCATTAGCACTGACACCGTAGTTATTTTTCCAAATCACAGATCCGATCCTATTTTTAACTGTACCCAAAAACTCTAGTTTCAGAAACCCTATTGCCTGTAGAATAACAATACAAGTCCTGAGTAAGCATTTTAGGACCTTCTGAGGATCAGCTCTATCTTCCTTTCTCACCAGTCCTAATCATAATGAACCTACGCTGGAGCTGTGCCAGATTAACTCAGGAGCCCTGAAGGCCCCACTCTGTCCCAACATTTATGCCTTGCTCATGCTGTACTGCTGTGCTCAGGATGGCCTTCCTTCCTTGCCCCATCCCCGTCAGCCCAAATCCACCACACCCCAGTCCTTTCCCGATCAGAGTGCGTTGCTCCCTCATTTACCTTCCATTACTTTTAGTTGATAACATATAAAAATCTATCTTTCTATCATTTTTCAGACTTTTTGATCAGGGAAACCTTTCTTAATCATTTCTACAACTATGTTACCTAAAGTAATTCTATAAAAATTCCGAATTAATCTCAAAATCTCTTATATCTTGGACTAGAAATCTATCAATAAGACTTTGGTATTTAAGGAGGTCATGTCAAATCATATTGTCACTGACATCTTTACTTTGGGACTGTAAATTGTTAGCACCATTTTAAAGGTAGGAGAATAGTGATATGAAGGAAATAGTTGATGAAAAGCAACTAATAAAATTGTGAAAGATTTTGGAGTAGAGTTCAGTACTCTTCATTGTTAGTGCTATTTTTGAGACTTGGGATATCTAAGACACAAGCCACTAGCCAAATGTAACTATTCAAACTTAATATATACAATGGAATATTATGCAGCTATAAAAAAGGGTTGAGATCTTGTCATTTGCAACAACATGGATGGAGCTAGAGGGTATTATGCTAAATGAAATAAATCAGACTGAGACAGACAAATACCTTTTGATTTAACTTATATGTGGAATTCAAAAAAACAAAACAAGTGAATAAACAAACAAATAAAACCAGAATCAGACCTATAAATACAGAGAACAAACTGATGGTTGCCAGAGGGGCGGTGTGAGAGAGTGGGCAAAATGTGTGAAAGGGAGTGAGAGGTACAGGCTTCCAGTTGTGGAATGAACAAATCATCAGAATAAAAGGCACAGTGTAGGGAAATAATAAATGATATTGTAATGACATTGTATGGTAACAGGTAGTAGGCACACTGGTGAGCACAGCATACCATAGAGAGAGGTTGAATCACTATGTAGTACACCTGAAACTAATATTCTGTGTATCAACTATGCTCAAATAAAGAACTAAAAAAAGAATACATTTAAGTTAACAAAAAATAACGAAAAAATAAAAATTCATTTCTTCAGTCATACTAGAAATATTTCAAGTGTTCAATGGCCACGTGTGGCTAGTGACTACTGTGTTGAGTAGCACTGATACAAAACACTTATATCATCACAGAATTCTTTTCAACAGCGCTGTTTTATTCCCTTTGTAGGATATACTTGATAATGCATTTCTCATTAAGGAAATCTTCTGTTTCTTTTTTGGTGTTTTTGTTATTTACTTTCACTTGCTTCTACAAATGTCAGTTCTGGTGTTCGTGCTGTGTCAGAAGTAACAAGGAGCAAATGATTTCTCGAAGACCTTTTATAAACTGGCTTGATTTCTTCCATGTTCTCAGAATTTCTTTCAATCCAATTTCTTCTCAGCTGGGATGATGAAAAAATGACTCCCTTGCTTATGACATTTTCTTTAAGGAATTGAGCAAAAAATCATATGATTTTGTGCAAATCCATTACATGTCTTAGTTATGAATCCATATGGCTTCCACTTCACTTATCCCAGCTTAGTTATCAGTATAAGCCTGTAAAAGTCAAATTTTACCCACAAATGGAAGTAATAGCAAAGAGATCTAAGGACAATTTGGCCCACTTAGGAAGAACGGGAAGCAGAAGAAAAACATTTGCTCTTCTGACATTTTCACTTAGTGCATGCACACACACACCCCCTCAATATTATAACTTACTCCTCGAAAATGAGGGCATTAGGGTCCAGATAAAAGCTACAGCGTCCTCCACTGTTAAGGTCTTTTGTCAACTGTACATTTTGAATAAAGATTCTCTCTTACCTTAATGTATGGGAAACCTGAACTTGTTCTCAAGACAATGAAGTGATCACTCCTATCTTTGTACTACTTCTGTAGTTTAAATACTATTGCACACATTATATATGTTTGCAAAGTCATCTATTTGCATATAAGACTCTCTGACTCTGCTGTCATTATTTAAGGCAGGAAAGCCCACTCATCTTTTTATCCCCAGTATATAGTTAATGCTTGGTGTAGTTGGTGTAGGTGATCCATTCCTTAAAGTCTTTTTTTTTTTTAAGATTTTATTTATTTATTTGAGAGAGAGAGAGAGAAGCAGACTCCCTGCTGAGCAGAGCCCGATGTGGGGCTCGATCCCAGGACCCTGAGATCATGACCTGAGCCAAAGGCAGATGCTTAACTGACTGAGCCACCCAGGTGCCCCTTCATTCCTCAAGTCTTGAGAGGTCCTACCTTCCATATTCCCAGCCACATTCCCCAACCACCATTACTCCCTCATCACAGTGTTTTAGGATAAGAAGATACCTAGAAGCAATATTAATCATCTCTTTTTCCAGCGACAGAGATCTCTCTGCTCTGCCAAATGCAATCCTGTTCACCATCCCTCCCAACTTGACACCTTGACACCAGTAATGGGCAGTGAAGAAATCCAAAACATGGAGGAGTTCGATGGGCATCTCCTCACTGGGCACTGGCTGGATTACAATTAGAATAGACTCTCGAAATTGCTTGCTTCCAATCAGTGCCTGGAGAGATCAAAGGCAGTCCACAACCTATCTGTATCCGAGATGAAAACAAAGTTAGCAATTTCCCAAACTCCAAGAGGATAGCTGAGCAGGTTAGTGCTTCAGATCTTGCCTAAGGCAAAATGATGATTTTTCTAAAGAGTTTTCTCTTTTTTAGCACCCTTTCCCTTTCACACAAAGCTTTGATCAAACTAGTTTTTAACTGATGATTTCAGCTTTTGAAGACTCAAAAGATTTAAAGATCCACTACCTTGTTAATAATGGTGTGTTAGGCCAGTGGGGTATTACTCAGAGGAATGGGGTAAGCTCAGGATCCTGAAGATTACACTGTTTGCAGTTGCCTGCCCCCACTTGTCATGAGTCCATCCTGATATGGCTGGGCTCACATGAAGAAAAATCCCAAAGACAAACATAATTCATTTAGCTTTGAGATCAGAGTCTAAAAGCTGTGGAAAGAATTTCATGTTTTCCTCCAGGAAGGAAAAAAATATAGTCTGCTCAGTCTCCAATCAAGCCTTTTTATGACATATGGAACAACCAAGTTCTTTTTTCCACAGAGGCCAGCTTTCATTAATCAAGTTTTTCAACTCCTATAGAAGAAAGTCTCACAAGTAACTTAAACAAGTGGTTAAACCAAAAATATGATGTGGGTTTTACTTGGTTAATCAATGATTTAATAGTTTCTGCTGGATTTTAGAACCATATTTATTTTTAATCTTCTTTATCAGCAGAATTAGATCTATTACATGGCCAAACTGACTGCACAAAATTGCTCATTAAAAAGACCCCCAAAAAAGAAAAACAAAGAATGGAAGAAAATCAATTCAAATACCAGCATAAAGACAGAACCATTGATGTTAGGAAGCTCCGGGAAGTTTATACATCATATGGAGGTTTTTTTTTTTTTTTTTTTCCAGAAGCTTCCTTTTAAAAGGAGGATATTGATCTTTTTTTTTGGACAAAAGCGGATATATTTTCCCTAGGCCCACGCTATGTATTCTAAAATTATCTGATTTTTTTTAATATTCTTTCTTTCCTTGGTCTGTTAATATAGCCTCATAAATAATACACAAAGCTCTGTTGCAAAATGTCTATTGAGACCAGGAAACTGTTTCTCTGTATTAGCTTCGTTCTCTTTCTTCTCATTTGTTTGTGACTGCCTCTCTTCCTTTCACGTTTAGAGCTTAAGATAAAAAAGAAAAAAATAAATAATAGTAGTAGTAGAAATACAGCAGAGGATTGAGGATAAGGGAGCAGATTGAAATCTCCGCAGAAGACATGTGGGCCATGCGTTTTTATTATGCCCATGTCAAGTCTGCCTGGAACAGTCAGTGTGGGGTGTAATTTTACCACACACAATTTTACCAAGCAAGACACCGTGTTTCTGCAGAGGTTGGACACAGGGAAGCTGGTCACACTATGGTGCCAAGGAAAAGTAAGCATCACGTGACTTTGATCCTGATTCCTATATTTAATATCCACCTTGACATCCTTAAAGCTCTGGCTATATTCTGTACAGAATATACTGGAAGCTACATGCCTAGTGGGAAGTTCCTTGACAGGCAACTGAAGAGCTGACATTGGGAGCATACATTTTGGAGCATTAAGTGATTGTGAACAGCAGATAAGCGTTCAGCCTTGAGAGTCCATTTTCCTTTTAAACAGCATAGACGCCGATAGCGGTCGGTCAAGGTTACATTTTTACATGTTTGGCGTCTGTCTTCAACTACAGCATATAAAATGCCCCTACATAAGGTATGCTCAAAATTGACAGTAACTGAATTTGGAGAGGGGTTAGTGATTGTGCCACTAGATTACAGAGGCCGGCTGCCTTCCAAAGAATTCACATTTGCTCAGCGTCTGGGATAGTTTAAAGCTTATAGAAAGTGGGAATGGATGTTGACAAAGGTAGAATAATACACATCAAGTTCAAAGATAATACAAACAAACCCATATAAGCAGTGACATTTTATGTGAAGAGAGGCCTTTAACGGGAAGAGTCAGAGGCAAGTCTGCACACCCTTTTGACTGTCTAGACATTTGGAAGGAAGGAAACTCACCAAGCAGTTCCAAACCTGTCTCTCTTACACTGATTGAATCTGGCCACAGTGGCTTAGCCTCTGCCTTAAGCAGAATAGCTCACACTTCCTCTCCTTCTTCCTCCGCTGCTACCTAAGTTTCAGAGTTAATAGTTTGGGTCAGGGTAGTTATAGACAACATTTGACTCATGTGTGAAAACCAGAAAAGAGCCCAGTGATCTTGAACCTTAGCTAAATGTTTCCTTCATTTAGGGGCACCCCGTCTTTCCTGCGCTATCAGCCTTCAGGTGCTCGAACCAGACATCTCCAGTGGAGACAGCTGACCCCCACCAACAAAGCCCCACAAGCCTTAATGCTGAGTGCATTTGAAGGTAGGGGTTTCTCTTGAGTGTCTGAAACCATTGTTGACTTCTCCCTAGAAATCCAAAACTAACTTTTAATGAAAAGAAGCTTTTTCTCTCCTTACCAGATATTTGGATAGTGGTGATGATTGGTCGATGATATCCATTCTTGGACTAATTTGAAGCCATGTCTCCAAGGTCACCTTTATTTAAGGGTCAAGAGTTCAGTTTGGGTCTTGAAAAGAAAAACAATTATTGGCATATATGCACCCATTACAAAGAAAGTGTAAGGGCCTTCTATTACTTAATTAAATTGAAATAAAATAGGATGAAATTTTATAGCAACAGTTTTAAATTCACCTACCACCTACAAGTGTTCCAAGAATCTTCCAGGACAGCATCTACTGAACAGAGAGCAAGGTTAACAAATAAGGGAAGACAAACAAAGAAACAAAAAAGCAAAAAAGCAAAAAAACAAAACAAAAAAACCCAACAAAAAACAAAACCAAATTACCACTGTGGGTCAGACTACCTTACGCTAATTTTTTTTTTTTTTTCTGTCAATAAGGACTTTTTGCAAGATGGCAGTTGCTTTCTAAAATCAACTCTGAGAGATTAGGGATGTGCCCCAAACACAGAATTTTCTGTAATCAAATATGTATGGTGTTAGGTTCTTCAGTATCAGTGCTTGGAGCTTCATGTTTCCTGAGCTGATTATGCCCAGTTCAATGAGACCATCACTGTAGACATGCAGAGAAAAACCACTAAGAATAAATTCTATTTACGAGTCTGTGTTCACTGATAGCTCTGACTTCAACGAGGGGATGCTTGGCCAACCTCTGGCATTCTAGAATCTTGGTTATCCTCCCTCTGGGGGGCCAGGCTGCCGCGGGCCCCAACCTGGTTCTACCACTAGTACTAACAGCATAGCGTGTGACTGTATTTGCCAGGTTCTCCCGAGAAACAGAGCCACTAGGACGGACGGCATACGATACAAAGAGATTTATTTTAAAGTGTTAACTCACACAACTTTGGAGGCTTGCTGAGTCCAAAATCTGATAAGGGAGGCTGGCAGGCTGCGACTTCTAGAAGATCAGCTTTTATTCCATGTAGGCCTTCCACTGATTGGATGATGCCCAACGACATTATGGAGGGTAATCTGCTCTACTCTGAGCCTACCAATTTAAGTGTAAATCTCATCCCAAAACACCTCCACAGAAACAACAGTCATGTTGGCCCGAATATGTGGGTACTGTGGCCCAGTCTAGTTAACACATAAAATAAACCAGCGTGGTGACCTTAGGCCACTTACTTAACCTCTTTGTGCCTCAGTAGGCTCACCCATAAAACAGGAGTCATTCAAGTATGGGCACAGACTTCACAGGGTGCCTGGGAGGATTAAATAGGTTGACTTCTAAGTGAAGTGTGTGGAAGAGTTCCTGCACACAGTAAGCACTTTATTGCAGATCTTTGGAAAAGAAAGGAATTTTCAAGATATCAAGTCCACTTTGAGATCCAGAGAAGTGAAATGACTTGCCCAAAATTGCAGGGTGAGTTGGTATTGGAGATGAGATTAGAATTTGAACGTCCTAAATGGCCGTCCGGTGACTACTGGAGACCCGCTTTGCTGCTGCTTTCTTTGGCTGGACAGTTGCTGCCACAGCCCATCAGGTGAAGCGTATTATTGCCACAATTTAGAATCCCTTCATTTTTGAGATGTTTTTAAAATAAGTCCTTGGTAATCACTATTGCAGAAATGTATGTTCGGTTATTTATATCTTCAGGTTATTGAAAAATACCTCTCTTGTCTACTGGATGATTCATTGAACTTGAGATTCCTTTACGCTTCTGCTGTTCCACATGAGTCATTCGATTCCCTTGAGACAGACTGAGCTAACACTAACACCTGGTATTTCCACGGAACCCGGCCTCTAAGGTTCAGAGAGAGTCAGGGTACAGCTAATTGAAAAGACTTGCATAGTTTGAGTTGTTCTGTTTTTTTTTCTTTTCTTTTCTTTTCTTTTATGGTCTGATCTGCCTCCATTCTGAGACTGCTGAGAAGAGCTCCTTATGCAGAATTTTATTTCCTTCCTGTCAGAAAAGTTACTTGCAGCGTGCCTGGGTGGCTCAGTCGTTAAACATCTGCCTTCGGCTCAGGACATGATCCCAGGGTCCTGAGATCGAGCCCCACATTGGGCTCCCTGCTCCACAGGGAGTCTGCGTCTCCCTCTCCCTGCTTCTGATCTCTCTCTCTCTGCCTCTCAAATAAATAAATAAATAAAATCTTCGGAAAAAAAGTTATTCGAGGGGCGCCTGAGTGGATCAGTCATTAAGCGTCTGCCTTCGGCTCAGGTCATGATCCCAGGGTCCTAGGATAGAGCCCCACACTGGGGTCCTTGCTCGGCAGGAGGCCTGCTTCTCCCTCTCCCACTCCCCCTGCTTGTATTCCTGCTCTCTCTCTCTTTCTCTCAAATAAATAAATAAAATCTTTAAAAAAAAAGAAAGTTTCTCGATCTAAGATTCTTTGTCAGTGTTTCTCAGAATGAATTATGCTAAGATCACCTGGATTATAATTACCCAGAGAGCTCGATTAAAAACTATAGGTAACTGTTCAGCACTACAGAACCACTGAATTTGAACATCCAGCGGTTGGATCCAAAAAATGCATTTTTTACAAGTTCTTCATGTTGACTCTTATGCCACAGAAGCCTGAGAATTGCTGCCCTAGATTACAATGATCTTGCTAATAGACCGTGCATCATGGAATTTTAAAGCTGTAATCATGTCTTGTAAAGTTTCTAGGTTGATCCATCTCCACTTGTTTAATTATGTTGCATTCTACATTGCTTCTGGCTGAAAACAGTTTCTCGGCGCTTCTGCATTAATGAAGTGTGGCTGTGCTTACACACTATCTCCTGATTTGAGCTGCTGGCTTAGTAATTCTTGTTAGCTCTGCCTCATAGGAGTTCTAGGAAACATAGTGCTTGCTTTTAATGCCGACTCTTAGCATCCATGGTTTATTACATTTAGTGCCACATTTTTAATCGCCCAGTATAAAAGTGTCTATTTTCAAAGCACATTAAATCTCAACTATATTCTGGACTGAAGTCATTCCCATCCTTAAGAAAAGATTTAGTAAATAACTACTGTTGAAGGAATGATTTGTATCATGTAGAAATATGCATGTGTGGATGCTGTTACTGATTGTATACACTTACACCATTAAGTCAAGGAAATTATATAAACTTACATCATTACATTAAGGAAAGAAATCACTGCATCCAAAGGTAAAAGGACACAGAACCCACTGGGCTTGGTTCCTGACTCCTACCTGACCAACTGACAATAGTAAGGTCAAGAACAATTTTAACATTTAGTGAATGTTTACTACATGGAGGGTGGGGGGAATATGCTAAGTACATTCATGCGTTTATTTAATCCCCCAATGACTCTCTAAACTAGATAATTTTCTTTGTCTCCATTGTTCAGAGGAGAAACTGGAGCTTAGGGAGGCCGTGTTTCTTCCCCATAGTCACACAGCTTGTCAGGATTTGAACACAGGCCAATCAAACTGAGAAGCCCATGTTTTAACCCTGCCTCTCAGTAGATCAACTTCCTGCTCTGCTCTGTTCTATCTGACCTTATTCATAAAAAGAGACACTGAGATTTGGTCCTTGAGAATGTATCACTCTCAAGGGATTTTGAATGTGCTACCCCTCCAAAATTGGAAGCACACCAGTGATGTACTGAGGAGGGGCGTGGCCCTGCCCAGGACCCAGCCGAACCATGCTTTAGAATAGCTCTATTACTTGTTAAATATGTGACTCAGTGCGAGTCATTTAATTTCTCTGGGCAACATTGAATTCATTGATCATACATTGACCAAGGGGGCTGGAATCTCATCTCTTCAAGCTACAATCTACTGTGATTTTTGTATATTTTCACAGAATGGGCAGAGATCATTTGCCCATTGGTCAGGGATCATTGGGTTGTAAGGAATAGATGCCCATTCAAGCTTGTTGAGGTAAAGGAATTTTATCATAAAGAAAATGGTTCATCTTACAGAAACAAAGTTTGAGGGGTACAGCCAAACTTCATAAGAACTGGCAAGCTTTCATTGGTCTCCTGTCTCCTTTTTTCTGCTGTGGGCTCAGCCAGCTCTATTTCTGTTCTGCTACTTTGCTTTCCTCCACCTCTGCAGATTGGCTTCCTTGCCTCATTTTCTCATGACCAGTCAGAGCTGCCCAGCATGGCCACTCCCAGCAACACCTCACTTCAGTCTCCAGGTATCAATTACAAATTTCAAGGTGAGAGCATATCTAACTGGCTGGGTGTGGGTCACATGTCCACTACCGATTGAATTTTCTGGGCCAGATGGATAGGATGGGATGGTTTGACACTTGATGCTGTCCATTCAAGGAAATGACTTCAACAATTTATGCAGAAATTATACAGTCTCTGTGAAAAATTGAGAACGGATCTCTAAGAAAAACAACTGCATTTTTGAATTACTTTCTCTCATCCTAATTTTGTATCTTTTGATCCTATCTTATTCTCACTCTTTCTCAGTGCCCTTGTGTCGCCCTTCGTCCAGTCTTCCCCAGTCTCCCTGGTTTCTTTCCTTCCTCTATTCATGAATTTCTCATTTCTTTGAGGTCCTGCGGGCAGATTTTCAAGGTAGCAGCAAAACATACCTAATCAAGTAATTCCTACCTAGAGTCAAAGTCACGATTTGCGGAGTGATTATTATGTGCCAAACACAGTGTTAAGCCCTTCACATATACTTTTTATTTACTCCTCACGACAGAGTCACCAAATAAACATTATTAACTTATTTTTCCACCTGAGGTTCTGTGTGGTGAAGGAGCTTGTGCAAACTCGCACAGCTAGTAAATGTGCCAACTGGGAATCAGATCTGGCTTTGGGAGCCTGAACCGCTGTGGCCGTGGTTGCTGGTCATGATATGCACCCTGCATGCTGTGTGGTCCTGCAGCTGGCCGCACTGACTCACGACAGCCGAGTGGTGGGTTTTCAAGGATTCTGAAAGCTGGTTGTGGAACACAGCCAGCATGAAAATTTAAATTATAAAAACTTGCAGTCACATTAAACAAAGGTAACAAATACTCAAAGCTCATCATGATTTTGCTTTCTAATTATTTTACTATGCTTTACCATGACATCCGCACCTTAGCGTCTTTACATCTATGGTATGTGTATGATGGAGACGCTGTGCAATGGCGAATGGCGTGCTACCCCACACCTCCTCCCAATGCTGCGTCTGGGAGTGTCATGCTGGTGGCTTGAAATCAGACACTGTGAGAGTATTTACGCTACAGAACTCGGCAAATGGCGCATCTGAATGCACTGGCAGTCTTTTTTAAATGAATAAACAGACAGCTGTGTGGCCTACACAAAATCCATCTGAAGGCCGAATGGGCCACCAGTGTCTGACCTCTGCCTTAAAGATGCATCTCTAATGGATGAATCGTCGACTGCCCTGAGCACCAGAGCACTCTCTTGAGTGTAGGCATCTGACACAACCGTACATCTGGTCCATCATGATCGCCTTCAGGAACCACCGATAGCTTGTTGTTGAGATGAAAGGAAAGGAATCAAATTCGCCCTAGCCAGTGGTTGCCAGTCACCTAAACTGAGGACTCTTCAAGGCCCGGCTGAGGCCTCCTCTCCTGCACAGCCAGGCGTTGGTCCTGGCCGACGTCGAGCCACCACAGTCTCTGTGAAGAGCTGATGTGCCTCCTTGACCGTAGCACCAGCGAGCGGGGAAGAGCTGACCCAGAGATTCAATTAAAGTGCAGTAGCACTTTTTATGCATTCCGCCTTTGCATCTGTTTTAGACTTTGTTTATTCATTAGTTCTTCTTTTTAGGTCAATGGGAAGCCAGAGAGAAGAGGGTCTTGCAGCTGGAGAAGATAAATATGTGATGGAGTGTGTGGGTGGCCATTTAATGCTGCTCTCTGGGATGAAATGATGCTGGTTTCTTCTGTTGTCTGTAGAAGTAGCAATTATCCTTCTCTCTTTGACTGAAGCAGTTATTTTGGGGAAAAAAAGCTTTGAAGTCTTTTGACTAAGAACATTTTGGGTACCCTGTGGTTGGTTAGCTATGTTTAGATCACTTGTTCTGTGACCTTGGACAAATCTCCCACCCTTTCCACTTTCTTTTGTTAAGCTGAGAATGTTAGAGTGACGTGTCTAGATCCTAGATCACAGAAACAGAAAGGTTTCTAAAATTTTTGAGCTTCTAGAAAATTATTTAAATTCTTCAGTGTAAATTATTTATTTATTTATTTAAACAATTACCCCATTTAGTGTTAATTTGTTCTGTGCCTTGAACACTGCGTTATATCCATAATGTATCCAAAATTTTAGTGCAGGAACTGCACCCTTAGTTTCCTAAATGATTTTATGTTCTGATTATCTGTCCCTGTCCGAGTTATGGAGTACTGTTTGAATGTGAACCTCCAGAGTATTTCCTTTTTGTGGATTTCTAGAAGATTTTTTTGTTTCACCTTGCCAGATGAGTTTAATCAGCAAAAAGAATTTATTGAATACTCTATTTTCATTATAATGTCAGTATGATTTGTTGTGAGGAAGAATCCAAGGGACTCTTAAACAATTTTCCTGCCCTCTACAGCCAACCACAACAGTCTACACAGAAAGACAATTGCCGCCCCCACCCCTTCAAAAGCTGCATATCATCAGAGTCAAGCAATGAAACAGACTATAAATATAAATGAGAAGAATCTTTCTTCGCCATTCACTTAACCAACTCTCTGGAATAAGTTCAGCTTTCCATCCGCTCAGCAAAATACATTGCCATAGTAGGCCCCCTGCTCATAGCGAGCTTACCACTCTCTAGGACACCTGCAGTTGAGTACTATGCTGTCCAAGCATGTTTGTTCCACATATGTCAATGTACTTGTTATTAAAATCACACAATGAAATCAATAAAATATGGGCGCATAAGGAGAGGTGTGGAGTTTTTGTATGAAAACGAAATTGATTGCTTTATAAAGACTTTTAAATTTTAAAGTTTTGGATGTCTCAAATTATTGAGAAAAAATTATTAACAAATTAAGTATTGAAAAAAAAAAAACCTAAAAAGATTAGGGGGAACGATCACAGAAATTTAGGAGGACTTTGTACTCACAATATTTGGAAAGTTCTTGCTTCACTTTATTAATTTTTTAAAGATTTTATTTATTTAGAGTGCAAGTGGGGGGAGGGGCTTAGGGAGAGGAAGAGCGAGAACATCAAGCAGACTCCTGACGCAGCGTGGAGTCTGACACAAGGCTCAGTCCCATGACCCTGAGATCATGACCTGAGCTGAAATCAAGAGTCGGACACTTAACTGGACTGAGCCACCCAGGCGCCCCTTGCTTCACTTTAAATAAACCCAAACTGGGAATCATGGAGGATGCATTATGGGTGTATTGTATGAAAGAAAGATGCTGTTAAATTCTATTCTAAAAAGCAGACTTCTAATTTAAAAAAAAATGGCCCTATATCAAAAGTTTGATGAATTAATGTATAGCTTTTTAAGTTTTAAATTGGAATGTTTATGAAATATATGTATCATGACTATGATTCTTTCCCTAAGCGTTCTTTTTATTTTTTTGCAGTCGATTGACCTGTCAACTACTGGTCTTGATCTCATCAGATTAGAGAACTTCTACCATATTGAAAATCTGGAGGAAAAACAAATCAGTTAGTTTCAAAATAGTTGGGGGGGTTGATCTAAAACTATTGGTATGATTTTATCAGCACAGAGAAACAAAGCAACATTCTTAGATAAAGAACAAGCATACAAAATTTAGGAGAATGCAGACTCCCAGGCCATGAGAGGTAAAATCTCTGTAGAAGAGTAAAAGGAGAGGAAGAGAAGGCTGAGAAGAACATTTGGAAAAAGCCCGGAGGAGCTAAGGGATCTGATTTTAGGGAGTAGGCAATATCGAGCCACTGACTAATTTTGATCAGGACAGTGAAGAAGTATTTTAAGGAGTTTTTCTGGTAACAGTGCACAGGATGAGATGAATCCTCGATGGCAAATATATTTTTTTCTTGGGAGCAAACTCAGATAACTGGTATCGTTTCCCGGAACACTGTGATGAGGAATACAGCATGAAGCTGGCTGCAGGGAGAAGGGCGCCATTTTCTGTCGGTGATGCCTGCCACAGGCAAGGAAAAAGAGGCTGTAGTTTCTATACCTTTTATTCGTTGGCTCTGGGTCAGATTAAGGGTGAAGACAGTGGACGGATTTATGCCACCGCAATAGCATGAGACATAATAAGGAAGGTATGAGAGATACTTTGAAAATAAATACTGATTTGGTTCTGTGGATAAAATTATGACTGGAATTAAAAAATTTTTTTGAGTCAAGCAAGATGCTTTGCCTTATTATTGACAGAAGGAAGTCAATAGAATATAGTCATAAGGAGCACATAATTTAGAGTAAGACAGAATTCTGTCCAAAATCTAGACCTGTCATTTGCTATCTAAATAATTTGAGACATCCAAAATTTTAAAATTACAGGAAGTATTTAAAGCAGTAGCATACTGTCGGCGGTCAGAGGGCGGGATCGCTGCCTGGAGACGGCGGGAGCTCTTTCGCCATGGCGGCCTGGCCGAACTCCAGGTGGAACCAGGATGCCACTGTCTACGTCGGGAGCCTGGACGAGAAGGTTAGCGAACCATTGCTGTGGGAGCTATTTCTCCAGGCAGGGCCAGTAGTCAACATCCACATGCCAAAGGATAGAGTCACAGGTCAGCACCAATTCCACAAAGACTATGGCTTTGTGGAATTCTTGAGTGAGGAAGATGCCGAGTATGCCATTAAGATCATGAACATTATCAAACGCTATGGGAAACCAATACAGGTTAACAAAGCATCGACTCACAACAAGAACCTGGACATGGGGGCCGACATTTTCATTGGCAATCTAGACCTGGAGATTGGTGAGAAACTGCTTTATGATACTTTCAGCGCCTTTTGGGTCATCTTACAAACCCCAAAGATTATGCGGGACCCTGACACAGGCAACTCCAAAGGTTATGCCTTTATTAATTTTGCTTCATTTGATGCTTTGTGTGCAGCTACTGAGGCCATGAATGGGCAATATCTCTGTAACCTCCCTATCACTGTGTCTTATGCCTTCAAGAAGAACTCCAAGGGTGAGTACCATGGCGCAGCAGCTGAACGACTTTTGGCAGCCCAGAACCCACTGTCCCGGGCTGACCGCCCTCATCAGCTGTTTGCAGATGCACCCCTTCCACCCTCAGCCCCCAATCCTGTGGTATCATCACTGGGGTCCGGGCTTCCTCCACCAGGCATGCCTTCTCCTGGGTCCTTCCCACCTCCAGTGCCACCTCCTGGAGCCCTTCCACCTGGGATACCCCCACCCATGCCCCCACCACCTATCCCTCCTGGGGCTGGAGGACATGGCCCACCATCAGCAGGAACCCCAGGGGCTGGACATCCGGACATGGACACTCATATCCTCCCCCATTCCCCCCGGGTGGGATGCCCCATCCAGGGATGTCTCAGATGCAGCTGGCCCACCATGGCCCTCATGGCTTAGGACACCCCCATGCTGGGCCCCCAGGCTCTGCGGGGCAGCCACCACCCCAACCACCACCTGGAATGCCTCATCCTGGACCTCCTCCAATGGGCATGCCCCTCAAGGGCCTCCGTTTGGATCTGCCATGGGTCACCCAGGTCCTATGCCTCCACATGGGATGCATGGACCTCCTCCACTGACGCCTCCTCATGGATACACTGGGCCTCCACGACCCCCACCCTATGGCTACCAGCGGGGGCCCCTCCCTCCACCCCGGCCCACCCCCCAGCCTCCAGTTCCCCTCGTGGCCCACTTCGAGGCCCTCTTCCTCAGTAATTTCTGTTCTCTTGCCTCCTGGTCTATCTTCCCAATATCTTTTCAATTCCTTGGACCAATCAGAATTGCTGTAACTCCCTATGGCTAAGGCACTAATCCCTCTCAGGCCTTTTTTTTTTTTTCTTAAGTGTAATGTTTTTCACAGGCGGTTTTATTTATTTCTATGTTGGTCCTAAGTTTTTTGCAAATGCACAGAGAAAATAAAACTAAACTCCTTGTTTAAAAAAATAAATAAATAAAGCAGTAGCATACTGTCTATCACAAAATAAGTACCTGGGAAATAATATTTATTATGTTGAGAGCATGGCCAATGACAATCTGGCTTCAAAAATATTTTACTAATTTTTGTCTCATTACGGACTGCTTTAAAAATAAAAATCCATAGAGTTATTGTTCTAATAGTTGGGATTTTCTAGCTCCTTATCCCAAAAATGAAACTGAACTGACTTTAGATAAAAAATAAATTATAATCCGTATTTCCCGGTCTTTGGAAAAGAGGCACCAACATTTGTTTTTCTACGAGAAGCTAGAAATTATAAAATACCCCTCTGTCTGGACCGCTATTTGCCGACCATTTGTGGAAATAATCAAAAGCTTTGTAAATGAGGGTTTACCATAGCTATGAAGCTATGGTCTGAACTGCAAAAATTTTGCTACGCCCATACACAGGCATTGCAGTCGATTTCTCCTCCTATCTCTACCCAGTGGGCAGTGATTGCTTGGCAATGCACATGAAAACACTGGGCATCCATTCACAGGAGTTCCTGATTTGTTTGTGAGAAGCTGTGATGTTCATTTGCAATCAGGTTTTGGCAAACTCTTGGCAGAGAATTTCTTTATAAGAAAGTACAGAGCTCTTCATTTGGCAGAACTCTTTAATATGTAGGTTTGTATTTCCTGTCTTCTACTTTCCTTAAAACATGTTGTAGAAACACACACATACCCATTCATTAAGCACTCTGAAGCAGCAATCTGTATATTTCCAAACAAAACATTGCTTTACCAACATGGTTGATTGTTCCAAACAAAGTCTCTTTTCTGCGGAATTCTACCAACTGAAATTTGAGACTGAGAGCCAAAAAAAGTAGACTTTGGCTAGCTATAAAGTTTGTTACTTGTGGCAGAGATAGACATGAACCAATTTTAATCTAAGGGAAATATCATGAGTCTTCATATTATTATTTCCAGATCTCCTACATTGCATGGAGAAATCTGTTCAGGGTCTGAATACTCTAGAACTGATTTCTTTTCAAAACCTATTCCTTCCCGACAAATTTTTCCCCTGAATCCACTTGGAAATGACGAACTTTTGGGTTCAATGTAAAAGTAATAAAGCTGTGACATATTAAACATATATATTTACAGCAATGACGAATCATTGTGGTTATCTCTCTTACTGTTGATTACTCAAACACAGCCAATTCCAAGCCTGTATGTGTTAAAAGACAACATCAAAAAGTCTGACATCCAAAATGCTATCTTGCATGGAATGAAACATCAGTTAACGGGCGAAAAAACGTCCATTCACGGCATAAAAATTTGAGAAACTTTCTGCCTTTACAGCGTGAGCAGAAGGAAATCCCAACAGAGGATGTTCCTAAATTCTCTGCCCCCAGCTTTTCAAAGGACCCAGAGATTGCACCCAGCAAAGATGCCCTGTCAAAATGATTTAAAAGGAGGAAAGAAAGTTGCTAGAGGGGAATTCATACTCCAGATAAAAGAAAACAACTTTAAGTGGTCTTTGCTGGTGGCCTATGTTGAGACATAGAACAGCCCAGACGGCTGTTTTTCCAAGAGGTTAAATTTCAAAAAGAGGAAACAACAGCAAACAGGCTGCCAATTTACTGAACAATGTCACAACTGGCTAGAGATGTGTTCAAAGTAAAACTACTGATTTACAAATTCCTGGGTCTAACATGCTCTTAAATATTAACACTTCTTAGGAAACTTTAGAGCTTGTGTGTCACGTTTATGACTCTCGGTAGACAAGGCTCTATCCAAACAGACTGGTCCTCATGACAATTCTTCGCCCTGTAATTAAGCCCCACTGGGGAGAAACCACTGTGAAGTCAACCTTTGATGCCAGGAGCAGCCCCTGGTGCCCAAAGACGCAGGCTGGAGTTCATACCCCATGCATTTCTGTGTGGTGTACGTTGAAGGGGGATGTTTACAGCATGACTCCAAAATAATAATCGTAGCAGATAGAACATTATGTTTTCTTTTTATCAGACACTGAGAGCTGGTTTGGGAAGGCGAGCTGGCTTGCTGGAGAAGGGGGTGGGGAGGGGCCACCGGCAGGGACTCCTGGAAAGAAGATGTGTTTGGAGAGGGAGGAGGAGCACAGAAAGAGAAGTGAGTGTTGAAGAGCCATCATTCTAACATTTTAGGAAGGTCTAACAGGCTTTAAATATCCATTATACCTCAGGCAGTGCTTCCTTCCAGAAAGTAGAAATCTCTCCAACTCATTCAGCTGTAAGCAGGGTCCAAGGATCCACTCACAAAAAAAATTTTAAGTAGGTCTGGTGAAGGTTTCAGGACTGGATATATGAAACCATTAAATATATATTTTTAAGAAGAGAAACAGTAACCTGAAATGTATACTCCTTTTTTTTTTTTAATGTTTACTCCTTTAACTGGAAAAGTACTTAAGTTATCATGTAAAAAATATGTACACAAACACCTAGGAAAGCATAAGACATTGCACGAAAGCTGCAGGACAATTAATTGTACTGTAGACATTCATTTTACATAGTTATGTGTTAATTCATGTATATCTATCCATCTATCCATCTGTCTATCATCTCTACCTAGTTATCCTTGGAGAAGGAAAAGTGTAAGAACAGTATATTAGAGGAAATGATAGTGTTGATGGTCACTATAGTCTCAAGTTTCTATAACATCAGTGAATGGTTTTTAATAAATGTCTGTTTTTCATCCAGAGGTAAAAACATACACAGTGATAGAGCACAAGTCGACACGTTATTACTATGTTATGTCCAATTTCCTTAAGTAAGAAAGTAATAACCAAGATTCACTGAGTGTTTTTCACCTGCCAGCATCTATGCAGAGCACTTTATACATCTTATATCATTTAATCCTTGTAAGAAACCTAAGGAGACAGAGCGCATTATGATCCCCATTTTCAGCTAACAAGACGGAGGCTTAGAAAAACAACTTGGCCAAGGCCCACTAAGCAGAGTCATAGGTAATGTTCTAGACGATGAATGATGTGACTCTAGATTTATCCAAATTGGTTTAATAATTAATGATGCCATAAGTGGTTCCTTTTATATTGTCTAAGGAAGAGGTTTTAGAGAAGTTAGTTAAGGTTTAAAAAAAAAAACAGTGCCTGAGAAAGCAGCCTACCAGGACACAGAGCTCATGAGCTTTTGGGAAACAGATGACCTGGGTTTCTCGTCTGGCTCTATCACTTCTAGATGGTAGCTGCATAATCTTTGGCAATGTGTTCATATATTAGAAAGAGATTACTTATAATCTTATCACATGAATGTATGACTTTAACATTTACTTGATTGGGTTCCTTTGGTTCTTTATGTAGATGATGGCCATTATTAATTCTAGAACTAGCTTGTTGTCCAGCAATACACAGGGCTAGAAATCCATTTTTTTTTTTTTTTGCATATTGTTGTAACAAGCAGGTATTTTTTTTTTTTTGCTATAAAGCAATATTTCCAAGCTGTCATACCATCATGATATCAAAAAGTATGCACCAGAAGTACTTTTGTCTACAGCTAGATATAATTCCTCAGTGCTCTTGGGTTATAATAAAGGAAACTTGAACCTTTAAGATAATGTCTCATGAAAGATGGTTTAAATTTTATTTTTTTAAATTTTTTTTTTAAAGATTTTATTTATTTGACAAAGAGAGAGACAGCGAGAGAGGGAACACAAGCAGGGGGAGTGGGAGAGGGAGAAGCAGGCTTCCCGCAGAGCAGGGAGCCTGACACAGGGCTTGATCCCAGGACCCTGGGATCATGACCTGAGCCGAAGGCAGACGCTTAACGACTGAGCCACCCAGGCGCCCCGAAAGATGGTTTAAATTTTAAACAACAATATTCACCAGCAAAAATCAAATCACAGCAGCCCTGAAACTAAGCTTTGGGTTACTTCTCATATACTGTTTACCTAATCTAATACAATGTCACCTCATGTATCATTTTTTGTGTAAAGAATTGCCACTCCCATATCATTGGTCCCATAAAGAACGCAGAAGATGTTATTTTAAATGTGCCTATTTATACTGAAAAGATAAATGTTTATTCTTTACCAACAATGTGGATTTAGCAATGTGGACTTTACCAACAAGTAACAATGTGCTGTGTTCGTTATTTCAACATAAATGATTATGTTACAAAGGTGGGGCAGGGGAATCTACATTTTTAACAAACGTCTCAGGTAATTCTCGTACGTACCCCAAATCGAAACCTGCTGGCCTAGGTGGTAGGGTTTTTGTTGAATACTCCTATAAGTTTCTTTTCCAATCTTCCCTCCCCTTCTTAAGGAACCTGCTTTCACCCTGTGTGTACGAGGTCTGAGTCCCACAGGCCCAACTATGGACCATGGTTAATTAGAACAGAGATGTTCCCCAGAACCAAAATGGGTCCTTGAGCCATTCTCTCTGGTGAATTGTCATTTAGACCCAGAAACTGGTTAACCTCTGCTAGGTACTGAGAAGTAATGGAAAATGAGTCATTCACGTGGTTAAAGATGAATTTTCTAGCCCCAAAGTTGGAACTAAAATATATAAGTAGATAGATAGATGATAGATAGATGATAGATAGGTAGATAGATAGATAGATAGATAGATAGATAGATAGATAGACAGAGAGAGAGATAGGGAGGTAGATAAAGATATCTTTACAGAAAAAAAGCCTCACATAGTGAGAATAAAACTAAAAGAAATTTAATATCATTTTCCCTGTCCCCAAAACCAAGTGTGAAAAAAGGGGAGAATTCCTAGCTAAATAAGAACTAAAGGCTCTAGCTTCTTACCTTCCTAGGCAACATATAGCATCTGTTAAAATGGATATAATATTTAGATTCAATTTAGATCATTCAGTCTAGATTTAAGGCTGACAGGCTTGGAGTGTATTAGCCCATAGTCTGACCTAAGGCAGAAAGCTTGCTTCAAGGTGGCAGAGGGAAGGGGACAGGCACAAGCTCCTTGAGACAACTTTCCCAGAGTCTCTTCTAGCACTCAGGACAGGAGTGGTCAGGCTTGGCTGAGGAAAAGTGAGAATGAGTCTGCAGAAAGAAAGAATTAAGTACTTGTGAAGGGAGAAACTCGTCCTGCCCTGGGGTTCTGTGAGATACTCTTGATCCCTCCCAATAAATCCCTCCCCTTGACTTTCTGAGGTTTTTTCCTTTTGTTTTGTTTTGCTTGGTATAATGTGTGTAGTTTTTGTTCTTTGCAATGAAATAATTCCTGACCAAGGTAGCCCCAGTAGGCAAAAAATAAGGACTATTAGAGCATGAATTTACAAGGTGCCTCGGCTACTTGGTTCACTGATGCCTGAAATTCTATAGGAGTTTTTTTACTATTTTCATGTCATTTTTAATTTCATGTCATTTGTTTTATTTGCACTCATTCAAATGTAATATTTCTGAGAACAATAATAACTCCTGAGGGTCCATAAATCGTCTATGCCCTCAGGATACCGGGATTCTCCCTGTGAGCAGGGTTTGGTACATAAGCCCCCAGAACAGGGGTGATGCCAATACCACTGTACTTGCTGCTAACTTCCTCCAGCGATCAGTTCCTGCTGCCCCAAACCTCAGCGTGAGAGGAGGACCATCAGAGAGCCTCCTTCTTGGTTTGCTCTACCTGGCAGGGGCTAGCAGAGGCATTTCATACACAGCGAGGCAAGAATTTCTCACAGTAACCCGATGATGTTATCAACATTAGTGCTCGTGAAGACTTGGAGGATCAGAGAGTTCAAGACAGTAGCTCAGCAAGCACTAAAATTAGAACGGTTCCATCTGTCTGACTCAGTCTTATCTATCTATCATCTATCTATCTATCTATCCACCTATCTATCTATTTATTTATTTATATAAAGATTTTATTTATTTATTTGACAGGGAGAGAGAGAGCACAAGCAGGGGGTGCAGAGGCAGAGGGAGAAGCAAGCTCCCCGCTGAGCAAGAAGCCTGATGTGAGGATCGATCCCAGGACCCTGGGACCATGACCTGAGCCGAAGGCAGACGCTTAACAGCTGAGCCATCCAGGCTTCCCTCAGTCTATCTTTTTAACCCTGGCTAGGATAAAAGAGGAAGCTAGAGTAAGGGATAGAGCTAAAACAATTAAGGTTGTGAATACATTTATACAATTTAACTTTTTGTCTGGGCTCTCTCTGAGAGGAAATTTATTACTTCTTAACATTTGTAAGCTAAAACAGTATGTGCTACATTAACTGGGAACAGCCCACCTTATTATATAGAGATAGAAGCAACATCGCATTTACCTAAACCTGCCATTCTCTAGCTCAGGTTTTCAAATAACTCTCTGTAAATAGTCATGAGAAGATGCAGTTTTAGAAGAATTTTTGCTCATAAGAATGCTCATGCTGGGGCGCCTGGGTGGCTCAGTCGTTAAGCGTCTGCCTTTGGCTCAGGTCATTATCCCTGGGTCCTGGGATCGAGCAGCACATCGGGCTCCCTGCTCCACGGGAAGCCTGCTTCTTCCTCTCCCACTCCCCCCGCTTGTGTTCCTACTCTCGCTGTGTCTCTCTCTGTCAAATAAATAAATAAAAATCTTAAAAAAAAAAAAAGAATGCTCATGCTAATAGTATGTAGATGAGAGCTAAAATGAATTAAGAGGACTCTTTTATGAAAAAGTGCTTAGGAAGGATGAAATTTATTTAAAATGTTAGGTGTCTGTGATTTATGATTTTTAAAAAATCAGCATAAACTCCCTCTCCCACAATTTTAACTGGGAGATGCTATCTCATTAACCAAGTTGCAAAGGAGTATGCACCAATGGTGAAAACTTCGGTGGAAGACACTTAGCCCTTGAGAGTGGGACACTTCTCTAATGTCACAATTTGAAAATTCATCCTGCCTCTTATGTGTAGGTTTATATGCTCTTTTAACCTACCTCTCCCAACACCTGGATTAAAAATAAACTGGACCAGTTTTGATAAATACACAGTAGAGTGGCAATCTCATGCATGAAGTCCTTTTAAGAATGAAATAAAATGACTTTTCTCACACAAATGCCTAGTAGAAAGAAAAACTTTATTAAGTCAAGTTCTGCATTTTAAGAAATCTGATTGTTAACTTCATGTCCATTAACACAGGCTAATCATCTACATTACAAAATATGAGCATTTAGAGAAGTTTTTTTTCCCCAAACTCTAATTAGGGAAAGAAAGAATGAATGAATGAATGAATGAATGAAATTTGTGTAATTCTTTTGACAGTTCAACACCTATGCATATTATTACGTGACCCATTTGGTAGAGGATAATCTGTATTGCAAAATATAAAATGATGCGATGGTCTGTGCTAGACTGTGGTCTCTTTATCATTTAATTTGTTGCTTCTGAGAGTCCAGTTTTTAAATAATAAAGAATTGCTGTACTACAGTTCTCATTATTTGGTTCTGTACCCACTTAATAGAATGAAATGGCAAATTTTAAATTGTTCAGTTTATGTACAAAGTATAGATTTTCTGACTGGGTAATTTAGATTGCCCAGCATGAATAGACTGGTTAAATTTTCAGATTAACCCATTGGCTAGATAATTACCTACTATATTAGGAAGTTCTGGCTGACAAGTTCTGGCAACTTACCTAGAAAAACTGGAGTCAACACCACCAATATAGGTGTAAAGGATTTTAAAAATAATTCTATACAAATATTCATTTGTATGATTTTTCACCTCATAAATAGTGGTTGTTCTTCCTTGTTTTCTTAGGTAGTGCTATTGAGTAGTATGTGAGAAATCTGTTACACATAAAAATCTCCTTATCTGCAAGTTGCCGCAATAGGAATACACCTATTAAAATTTGTGTTATTTCTTATAAGAGAAATTAAATTTAACCACATTACCCAAACAAGATGGAGACATAATGGTCTTCAAGTAATGTAGAGACATTCAGATTTGGCTTGACCTCACCTTTAGGCTCTGAGGAACTTGGGGTGTGAGAAAATAAACGATACTAGCTAGCTCCTGGATTGGTTTATCATGGAAGACGTCATGCTAGCCCTTAGCACCGAGGCTGTTTATCCTGCTTGAGCTCCAAGCCCAAGAGAGTAAGAAGTGAGACAGCGACTCAGATTTCTCCATTTCCCCATCCCACCTTAGTGATCTCTTCTTCTATGCTTCCATTTTGAGAAAAATCCTCGTCTAGTGTTTGAAACTGCCGCCCACAGGTGGTGGCCTGTTGGGCTTTAGCAGAGTAACTATGCCTTCAGACAGCATCACCCCAATACTCATGTGGGAGATATGAAGCCACAGGGCCGTGTGTCCTAATCCTGGCTTTGCTTCCTGTGACCTGCAGGAAGGCAACAAAAGCAGAGCTACTCTAAACTTTACATGCTTTGCTGACTCCTGATGTGTATGTGTGTGTTTACAAAGTTTACTAGGCTATATTAGAATATATACAAAATGCGGTACTACAGAGAACACCCATTTAAAAAATAAAATTTTGGGGCGCCTCGGTGGCTCAGTCGGTTGAGCATCTGCCTTCGGCTTGGGTCATGGTCTTGGGGTCCTGGAATTGAGCCCCACATCGGGCTGTCTGCTCAGCAGGGAGTCTGCGTCCTCCTCTGTGCTCTCACTCTCTCAAATAAATTTAAAGATTTAAAAATAAATACGTAAAAATAAAAAATAAAATTTTATCAAGTTCACTGAGTGTCCTGTATACTCCTCCCCAATTGCATCTACTTAACTTCTTGACAAGAATTACTGCTTTTTTGAATTTGGTATTTATCACTACTATGAATTTATTTTTTCCTTATTTAGCCTTTCACACTGTCTAAAAATTCTAACATGTCTCTCTTAAGATAATTAATTTTAGTTTATAATAAACCAAATAAAAGGAGTGAATTTTAATTAAATATGAAAAAGATATTTCTATAGAGAATAACATATTATGGTAACTTTGCTAACAGTGGTTAAAAGAATCAAAATGGTCTATTTTGGAGACTTTATCTTATGCTAAATATACTGCCCCTAAAACCACATCACTTAGTTATTCTCTTGATCAAATTTGCAATTTTAGTACCTTTAGTACTTTAGTACCTTCAGTACCTTTGTGCTGTAAATCACACAAAGAGTTTTAAAAAGGAGGGAAACTAGCATACAGAAATCTTATTTCTGAAATAGGCTGACTGGTATGAAAGAGAAAAATTGAAAAATCTAGAATTAGAGAAAGTCAGATGTATTTAGAAAAAAAATAAATAAAAATAAAATCTAAATTAAAAATAAAAAAATAAAATTTAATTGATTTAAGAGACAGTTAAGGTGACTACGAACATATTTAAGCTGAAACACAGATGATTAGAACTCAGTTTATTTTAGCAGTGCTCTTCCAGAAGATTTTATAAAAATAGAAAATGAAACAAAAGGAAATTCAGCATAAGTGCTTGGCAATACTCTTTGAAATTCATAAGGGCAATTTCTTTCCAACCTTCATTTACCTTTTCTCATGAAACATTCCAAGAACAAACTAAGAGTTATTGAAATCATTTATCATTTTCTCCCCTTTGGAAAGGTGATGCCACTTTAGAGGTGTGGTGAATTTCCACTCTTTAGAGCTGGGAAATCACAATTTCCAAGCTGGGCTCTGCCTTTTAATAAAACACTCCATATATTGTTAAACTATTTATATTGCATACACCCCATTTTAAATAATTTATCCTACAAAATTGCAAAACAAATAAGACAAAGAGTAAGTATTTTTATTCCAAAAAGAATTCACTTGAAAATGGGGAAGTTTCCTTAAAGGTGAAAAATTTGTGTGTGTCTTGATTTCAAAATAATAAAAATATTGTTTATGTGTTTCTAAAACTGAATTTCAGAAACAACTTCTTTTTCTTTCTTTTTTTGGATAAATTTGTCTGCATATATTTAAAAATGCATGCAGGATTCAAGGTACTGTTCAAGTCCTGTAAACCCTCCAAAGTTTTTTGTTATTTTTGTATATACTATTTTTCCAGGCACATTTATAAAAGGATCAGAATCCTCCAAGATTATTGCTCTAGGAGTCCAAGAAAATTGACTTTTTTAGTGCTCAAGTACAAAATGATACTGGCAGACATTGTACCTCCAGAGAGGGAAAACATAAGGACTTGTTCTGGTATTAGTATTAAAAACAATGGATTTCAACAATGATGTAGGTCTTGTTGGCCATTGCTTATTCACAAAAACAAATTATGTCTATCTAATTCAAATGAACTGTTGCCCTTATAGAAATGAAAAGGTCACCAGCATGCATGCTTTATTTTACAATGTTTTCTTTTGGAAAACTTATTCAGATAACATCTAGGCATGAATTCCTTGCCTTTTCAGGAACAGTTGTTTTATTGGGAAGGAGGGCGGTGGGCATATGCAATAATATTTTAAAAGAACTAAACTCTATTTAGCAGATCTTGGAGAAACTAACCTAAGTGGTTGGCCTTGAGGATTTGAAATCCCAGAATTTTTCTCTCCAAATTTCAGTTTTTCATAGAAATTTGGAATATATATATTCAAATGAATAAGGGTATCATTAGATTTATATGAGACAGGGAAAAACTCAGTGCAAATACAAGAAAAGTAATCCATCCTATTTTCCTGAGGGTTCCAAAGTTCTGCAGCTGACTTCGAGCTGATACAGCTGTAGGTAAGAATCTAAAAACCAGGTGCAGTGGGCAGAAGGTCGCCCTGGAGATCCCTGTGTCCTCGTCTCCACATCCTGCAGCCCTGTCTTATCTCCCCTAGTTCAGTGTGAAGAGAACTGTAAATGGGATGGAATGTCTGTCGCTCCTATCAGTCTATTACCTGATATGGCAAGGTGAAAAGATTATGGCAATGTAACCAACGCCCTGCATCAGTTGTTTTTGATTTAAATAAAGGGGGATTAACCTGAGAGTGTCCGTCTTAATCAAGTGAGTCCCTCCAAAGAGAGCCTGGAGGTCGGTAGTGTTCTCTCCTGCACGCCTTGAAGAAGTAAGCTGAGATCTACAGTTGCAAGAAAGTGGATTCCCACTTTCTTGGGAGGTTGAAGGAGGACCTTGAGCTTCTGATGAAATTGCAGCCCTAACACCGTCTCCCATTCTCCTATGCTGGTTGCTTTTAGAATCTTCTGTTCCTAGCATGCTGGTAGTTTACATCCATGGGCTTTTGAGTATATTTGGTTGTGGGCGTGAATCCATGACACTAGCAATCTGAAAATGCATTCATTTTCATTCTAGGAAATATTCATGTATTCTTTGTTTGACAATTTTCCCATTCTGTTTTGTTCCATTCTTTTTTAGAACTTACATTATTCAGAGATTAGACTTTATCCTGTATCTCTTATAATTTTTCTCTCTTATTTTCCTTTTATCTGGTCCTGCTTTCTGAAATTTATCTTCAATGGTAACTTTTTAAATTTCCTGGTGGCTTTTAAAGTCATGTTAACCTATCTTTAATTACGAAGATCTTGTCTTTTTCCTCCGTAACGTCCTTTACCCAGCCTGCTGCTCTTGTTCATGAATGTAATACGTTTTTCTGCAGCTCTGAGAAAATTAATTTTTAAACATTTTCCTACTCTCTACATGGTCTCTATTTCCTCCAGATTCTTTTTTCACGTTTGTTTTGGTCATTTCCTTGTACATCAGTGTTTCCTCTAATATTTATTGATTCTTGGTTGTCAGTTGACATTTTAAGAGTAAAGTTTTTAAGAGTAGATGCAGATTAGAAACTCTGGTTTTCACATTAGTGGAAGTTGCTGCGGGCTTCATCACAGGCTAATAAAGGGCACCAGGCCATTACTGGGAGAGCTCCAGCTGGGAGCATCACTAACTAACCCCAAACCTGAGGGCAATTTGCTCAGCCTTCGGTCCTCCAACATCATACCTGGTTGCTAGGGTCATATAAGCTGAGCTGGAGAAGACAGTTCAGGTCTCTCCACTCAGTGTGTTAATTGTCACTTAATTCCTCTGGTTTCATTACAGCATATCACTCCGTTTCAGGAAGCCTGGGGCACCACAGTTTGTAGCCTTATTTAGGCTCTCCTATCTTCTTCAGGTTATGGGAGGAGTGACCGCCAGGCTGGATGTAGGAGTTGAGATGATCTAAGGATCCAATTTCTCTTTTAATAACCTTTCTTCCTATTTTCAGCCCTACTTTGCGCTTCTGCTTTCATAGGCAACTGAGGTCCCCAGTACATAAACCTTTTGAGGGTTTTCTGCATTGAATAACTTTTTAGGGGTGTTTGGGGAAAGGGAAAGTAGACCTTCCACCATTGAAGACTTTCCTTCTTTCCTTCAATCTACTAAGTCAGTTATCACTTAAATATCTATTTCCTAGCTTCTGAATTCATACCAGTAACCCCCACCCTATGTCTTCTCCTCTCTGATGGTCTTTTTCATTATGGGTATGGTTAGTGTTGTGCTGATAAATGGCTCTTTGGAAAAATGAAAGAAAGAAAAGAAAAAAAAAGCTCTGATTTGTAGCCTTTGCTAATTTCATGATGTCTTCTCCCACTATGACTATTTTCAAGTTACCGATAGTTTAATAATGGCTTTCAAGAGACCTGAATATTTAACAATTGGGTTTTTTTTTTTTTTTTGATAGTTCAATAAACTTTTTATTTTATTTTATTTTATTTTACTTTATTATGTTATGTTAATCACCATACATTACATACATCATTAGTTTTTGATGTAGTATTCCATGATTCATTGTTTGCATATAACACCTAAGTGCTCCATTCAATACGTGCCCTCTTTAATACCCATCACCAGGCTTGACACCACATAATAACTGGCTCCAGCCCAGCACTGTTTATGCCTTTTTAAAATTTGTGTGAGCAGGAGAAGAGGCTTTGAGTCTTAGCAGGGTTTTGGGGGAGGGTTGACATAAAGCTAGAAATTCACCCCACCATATTTATTGGGAAATGTTAATTTCTTACTCAGCTGCTTTGTGTAAACATAAAAACATGGTGACTAGAAAAAAAGTATTCACACGAGTGGAATAAATATAAAAAATGAAAATTATCTGGAATATATGATGAATTTGTTTTTTCCTCATTCAACTTCACTACCCTCACCTTTCTGTAAGTTAACAGGCTTTCCTCCCTCTCACTCTTTCTCTCCCTTGCAGATATAAACGCATCTATTAAAATGACTACATGACTTAAACAAAACAAAGTTTACTTCCTTTGACCATAGGCTTAAACTGAAAACTTCACTTAGGAGATGTATTTTAAAATGCTGAGAGGCTATTTAGCGCTGTGCTGTCCTAACAGCCACTCATGAGACATTATCATTCATCGACATCTTGGAGGTGTGGTACAAATAAACTAAATATTGGAATAATATTTGCTTTCACATTAGTCACTGCTCAGTTACTCAGAGGTGTAAATTAGAAAGAATATCTAACTTGTAAAAATTATCTTACCCTTTCTATTTGGATTGTGAAATATCTATCGCCAGCTCCGTTCCTAAGAAATCTTAAGGCAAAACCTGAGGGCCACGTAACACTGTGGCTGCTGGTCAGGGACGCTGCCTCCTGTCGAGCCGAGGTGTTTCCCCGGATGGCGCCACCGAACTAACCATCTGCAGTGTGCAAACTGCCGTGGGGAAATGTTAAGAATCATGGCACAGAGGTTAGTGCGTTTAGGCAAACAGTACAGTGAGTAAGTTAAAATGGCACTTCTTTTAATGAGATAAAGCTTGTCACACACCCACAGAATTCATGAGGAAGGTCTGAAAGACTCATACACTGCCCAAATTTAGAATAAAAGCAATGCTAGGTACTGTCTTTTTCACAGCATTCATTTGTAGGTAGGGAAACCGGTCTAAGTTGGTGAAGCCAGTAGTCAAATGGGGACTAAGAAAGATTCAGTATTTCTTTCTCACACCTGAAAATCTCAGGTCTAAAGATAGCCGTCACCCCAAAATTCTCACCCAGGATCAGGAGAAAATGAAACTGGAAAATTTGCATTCCACACCCTTCTCATCTGGAAATGATGCTTTTAGTTCCCCATGCCATGGTCTCACCAAGATATAAGCATTCATTTTTGCAATGTTCTACTTGTGTGAAGTAATTAAAATCCATGGTTTTGAGGGTCACGACTTGTTTTTGTTTATACCATGACTTCTGTTACTGCTCCTCATGAGATCTCCCATGAGTAAGGAATGTTGCCTTTGGCTGTCTTACATCCTGTGTCTAAAATACAGACGAGTGTGACCAAAAGAATGTTCTGAAAACCCAGCAATGCTAAAGGCAAAACAAAAAATCATGATTTTGGTAACTGCTCTCTGCTTTATGTAAAAATAATCCCAGCTTTTATTTTTTTTTATTATAATTTCTTTGCTCCTCCAGCCAAATGTTTGAAGCGGAACCCGTGCTGGACATAAGCCATATCTCGGTGTTTGTTGTCATGTGTAGTATGTTCAGAAAATCTGCTTTGGTTTATTTTGCATGATGTCATATTACATGAAACAGTCTTAAAATGCAGATATTCATGAGAAATTTCCTGAGAGAAGTTACAAAACGTACACACGACTTGAGTTAACTATCGAGGCTTAAAAATTTTTTTACGAAATAAAGACAAAATTTTCCATTAAGTTAAAAAGTAGCCCTGAGGTGTGTAGAGCCTCGGCCAGCTTTGGTGGTAATTACTCAGTGTTTTGATCTTTCGGTGGGGTCTGACCATTCTGGCATCACTGGCAAGAAAAGATCCAAATTGTACTTTCAGTGAATGGACTTCTGAGTGAATAAATGTAGGTAAGACTTTATGATCAAAACTGGAGTGCATCCTGTATGAAGTATTGAGCCTTAACAGCCATTGTCTACATGTTTTCGGTAGCATTTCTGGGCTACTCTTGGTAGCTCCTACTCCAGGAAGGTGAGGGCTACTGTTCATTACACATCTGCCGATTGCAGATGGCCTTGTGGAGGCTTGATATCCTCTTAAAATTTTGTCAGACTTCCTTTCAGCAATTTATGTGCTTGATGACATATGATTTTCTTGGTGTCTTGTGATTATCACTGAATGAGGGGGAGAAGTTTTGTCCTTAGAAGGCCCTGATAAAGGAGATTCCCATTGGCAGAGGAAGATAGGACAAGGTGATTGACCTGTCTTAGTAATGCATTGGTGGATTATGATTTATGGGGCAAGAAGATGAAAAATATTTCTTTTGTAATCCAAGGAAACTTGTGTGATAAACTAATGAAAAATATCTTAGGGTTCACTCTTCTATGAAAAATAGTACAAGGGAAACTCCAAGAAGGTAAAATTAAAGATACATCCAGGATCCTTTAACTTTGGACTGTCACCGCGCCAAGGAGCTCATTCAAGAGATGAATAAGCACATGTGTACTACTGCATATCACTATACCATCACTGCTGCAGGAATTCTAGATAAATAACAATTAGACTTTTAGAAAGATACTGATGATGATGTGTTGGAAGACAATTTACTCCTTGTAATTGTTCTAGGGTGAACTCCTTGTACATTCTTGTGTGGGTAGATGTTTTCACTAAGATCACTGTATCCAAGAATTTACTTGCATCCATGCTGGTCTCATTTTTCTAAGGTAGCACTTTTACCACTCTCTTCTGGGGAGTGTTTTATTTCAGTATGGCAGGGTTTACTTCTTTCCTGTTGCTTTTCCGTCACATTTGATCCCTTGGCCGATTACAGATCCTATCCCACAGATGTTTAGGTCTCAACTGGCCTTTATAATTTGCTCTTCCTGAAAAGTCACATGACTTTTCAGGAAGAGCCTGAAAGTTCCTTAAAAGCCTATATGTGTTACTTCTTTCCAATTTAATCATGACTGGTTTCCTCCTTTTCTCCCTCCACCACCAAAAAAAGGGGAAAGAAGAATGATCAAAAGATTCCTGCTTGCTTCCTTCCTGTGGTTTTGGGTCTGCAGATTATGTTAAGGTTGGGCAGCTTCTGATTTGCTTGGTGTGTTATGATTGTCATTGGCCATACAGAGTTCAGGTGTCATTGAGAAGTTCTAAGCAGGAGGAAGGGAAGCGTCATGAACCAGGAGGAGGAGGACAAGGTAGTTAGCATTTGGCTGGAGACCCACAGCAGGCTGTGCTTTTCTGGCTGTTGGCCAAGAAGGCTCATTCCAGGGCATAAAGAACAATCCACACAGATTGCTTGCTTTTTTATGTCACCTACAAAGTATAATAATCCTAAGTATGGGTAGATGCCGAGGGTCAAGCCTGCGGAAAAGCCACACATTTGCTCACATCTACCCTAGCACAGAATAGGAATGGCAGGAGCCAGCACCACAACCAGGGACATTCATGAAGGGAGCGACTTTCCTCTGTGATCCCACAACTTGGCCAGAGAGATATAATATTTGTAAACATCACTGTGATTCACTCCACAGCATCAGTGGTATTGAGAAGATTAAAAACAAAACAGAACAAAAGCAAAAGCAGTAAATATTGCTGTCTTTGAATCATTTCCTGTTGAAGAGGGTCAGCCCGACCATGTGTGTAGAGACCAGTTGATCCAACAACATCAACTCTCTGGTGCCTTTTTCTACTTTTAATTAGTCTTTTGGCAGCATGTTGAAATAAGTTTAGGTAGCACACTCACTTCTATACATAAGGTGTAAGAAATAGTTTATAAAATTTTAAAAGAGAGACAAAATCAAATATGTTAAATTTTCTCTTCAGGAAGAGAAAAATTTTAGCCTGCAAAAATTGTACTGGTTGATACATGACAGTCTTTCCTTTTATAGCTGCACTACCTCGGGCCGTAAAATTGCTTCATGAATTATTGCACAAAGTTCACTGGATCATTTTTCTCCAGAGACCCTCTCCTGCCCAGGCATCCCACCTCCTTCTGATTCCCTCTGTCTTATAGTTTATATATATATTCTGTATATCTGTATACACACACACACACACACACACATAAATATACCCCTCACTCAGTCATTGTGAATAGAAATTTTTCAAAAAGCTGAACTACGTTACAAAGTCTAAACATTTTAAAGTAAAATAATTTATTTAAAGTTGAATATCTCGTTTGCAAAATATGCATAGCATCTAACTTATAAAATTATTGTAAGGATTAGAGTAATATATGTAAAGCACCTAGACTATTGCTTGACTAGAGGTAGATGCTAAATAAATCACAAGTATCATTATTATATTATTAAAATGTTTTCCAACATGCAAGTAAGCCCCATTATATAGAGTACTGCAAAGCTAAGTGATGTTTGTGAAATTATTATTTCTATTATGCATAGTGTGTATGTCATTATACACGTATATTCATGCTGGGCTTAGTTTTCTATGGGTCATGGTCAAAAATCTTTGAGAGCCATTGATAGAGAATGGGCTGGAGAAGTAGCCGGCTGGCAGATGTGTCTGGAGTCTCATAGCAAAGAATCATGTGGTCCTTCCAGCTTTGTCCTTTGTAGGAGACTGAAAGACTGGGCTTTCCAAGGCCAAAAGCCTATCCCCTGCAGGTGTTTCTGTGGCTGAATTCCAGGGAAGACAGAGAATATCACCCTAGGATGCAGTGGTCTAGGTGGTGCCCAAGCTCAGGGCCAACCAATCCCATGGCCATACACATGCCTACAAGCCCTAGAGTGTTTGGAAGGGTGGGCCCACTGCCAGGGGCTCTCGGTGATCCTCCTGCTGATATGGTTGCCAGGAAGCTCTAGGATTTGCCTACGAGGCTCCTAAGCCAGGATTTGCACGTGCTGTCAGTGACACTGGAGTGGAAGCTGGGACGAAGAGAGATCTAGATCTTCGGGTGGGGGAGCAAAATTATGTTTTCCTCTTGCCTGTGCGTCAAAGGCTGTGGTGTTAGTTCCTTCATGGAGCCAAAGCAAAAATCAGCCTTCTCTGTATTTTCTGGCTGAGAGAAGAAGGAGACAGATGTTTTGTAAATTCCAAAACCGTGTTCTAAGATCAGAAATCCTACAGTGTTCTGGGGAAAGAATGTTTAATCAGGACATGAGCAACAGAAAGTGATGAATGTCTGCCATTGTCAAAAAAATGTAATAGTTATTATTGTTACCATCCGAGAAGGTGGAATTGTACTTACTAACAAAAGAAACATTCACACAAATGAAGAATTTGCACGGAGAGGCTTCTGCTGGAGTGTGGGAAAAGCTCAGCCTATTCCTCATGGTCAGTAGCTGCTCTTGGCACATCTTGGGTCCTTGGGAAGCTGAGGCTCTCAGAGGAACAGCGCAGGGAGGGGGGCATCTGGCTCACCCCATTGTCAAGAGACAATGCCTTGGGAGATTCTGAGCACCATTCTGCTTCAGCCTCAGGTTCAATTTTTAAGACCACAAGCGCAATTCCTTGAAGTTTAGAGTCAGCCCTGGGTACAATGCGTTGGCATGAGACATTTGGAAGGTATGGGAAAGTAAAGCCAGGAGGCCCCAGGTGTTGAGCCAGCCCCAATCCCCCGGTACCCCACACTGTAATCATGGACCCGTCAGGCTCAAGGACCACCCGCCTCTGTGCCTCTGCCTTGCTGCCTTACTTCTGCGTTGTTTTCTGAATACTTCTCTCCTCCCACCATCCCTGGAACTTCTCAGTGTCCTTCTCCTGCCTAGGAGGAAATGGAAGAGAGAAGGGGGATGCACACTGGTTGCATGAAGAGTCGCAGAACACCCATAATCGTCCTGCTGTGAGTAACTTTCCAGCAGCTGGCTGGGGGAAACGCTGACTGGGTGCTCGTTAGAAACCCTGGAATCACTGCTCCCTGGCGCCTGGTGACTGAGAGTAGAGCAGAGATGAGAGGAAACCCACAGACAATGCCACTGTCCCTACATGGGAGGGCGAGGGTGCCCTAGTTTCTTTCTCCCTCCTCCCCTTCCGAAGGCTCAGGTGTGCACCCCCACCACTGAGGAAGGTTATTAGACATGTTAACTAGGTAAAAAAAAAGTGAATAACCTTGCACATGTAAGTGAAATTCATGCAGATGCATCATAAAAAGTGATGAGAGAATGCATCATTGGCATAGAAATACTCCATTTCCCGCAGCATGTTGCTACAAGATGTTTTACACACGCCTACACTCCCCTAGCCACTAGAAAAAGGTTTTCCAAGTTACACATTGGAAATCCTGTGTTATTCAGGGTGATGCTTGTACAATTGAGCAACTGGTTGCCCCTTGGACCACTCCACAAATTTCACTCACAATTGCATTTTTAGCACAGGGCCGTCATTCCAGGAGTTGGCTGTGTGTTTTTAGAATAGTCCCAGACATTTTTGCATAAGGAAGTGATTCAACGTCTTGCAGACTCTGTATATTAAATTTTCCTGTTACCCACCTTTTTGTCTTTTTCAGATATGTTCCGTACTCCAAATAAAGGGACATTTTTGCCAGGAATTTCCCTTGTAACTTCTTTAAAAGTTTATGCATTTGGAGGTAAATGTAATCCATATGTTCCTGAGTTACCGTCGCTTTTTTTTTTTTTTATCAAAATGTTATTCTCTACAAAGTACTTGATCACCAATAAGTTATATGAGATTTTTAAGGGCCTTTTTTTCTTAGTAAAGGTAAACCACATTTGATCAATAACACAGTTAGTTATAGAGTCAAAGTTACACAAGGACTTATGAAGATATATTGTTTTACTATTTAACTTTAGTAAGTTAGGCTAGGGATATTTAGAAACTCACCAATCACTGTCAGAAAAATGTACACTATTTTTTTTTTCCTCTTCACAGGCTAAAAACTCTATTTTTTGTTTATAAGATTCACTTTATCTTCTCATTACAGTGACTTTCAAAAAAACAAAAAATTGGTTGCTAGCTCTGCAGTTAAAATCCATTGCAACTATGTAATGTAACTGTCTTATATTTGAATACATGTGCACAAAAAGACCCTTTGCAGAAAACCCCTAATTCTGTAAACCTGAGCACATAGTTATAGTGCAAAGTTATATACACATTACAATACAAGGCAGTAGCTCTTTCCAGATGATGAGCTCCCTAAAGGCAAGAAGAATGTCTTCCTCACTGTGGTATCTACACATAGTAGGCCTTTGATAGATATTTGGGAACAAAGAAAACATGATTAAAAGTAACAGTAAGAAACATAGTTACAGCGGAGTCTGGTTTTAGACTGCAGAAGGATGCCAGCTGAGCAAGGAGGAATATGTCAACAGGATACAATAATACACCAACCCCTACTTTAATCCAACTTCAAAATGGATTAAAGGTACATGGTGGAGGCCAAGAAAGGGCTGGGAATGTGTTCAATCACACAGCTGCTCAGGCTGCGCCCTTCCCAGCACGTTCCTTTGTTGGGAAGAGGAGCTGGGCTCGACTTGGTTACAGGGCTATAAATTAATTTATATTCAAACTTCTAGTGTTAACATAATCGGCGTGCTTCAGAAGTAACCATATTTCAGTTTGTCTACATAGAATTATATATATATCGTATATAAATATATGCAACTAATATAACAAATACATATTTGTTCATATATATTTGTTCAGTTATATATTTTTACATCCTGTGTATAAATTTGTGTATATATAACAAATTAGATTTGTTATGTTATATAAATTTCTCTATACATAGAGATTTACATTATTTATAAAGGAGACCAATATCATTACAGTTCACAAAGTCCTTTTATATCGCATATTATTGACCCAAAGAACATTCTTTTCTTATAGACTCTTCAAGGAAGCGGGCGATGTTCTCTAATGTCTGGGGCTTATTTGCACTCAAAACTTTATGTAAATTACTAAAGAAAATAACATGAAACTCCCTAGGGACATTTAGGAAATGTGAACTCTCTCTAATTGATATAATCAAATTTCTAGAATCACAGAAGAATAAAGAAAACTTGTTTGAAGGCTACATTCCCCACCAAAGATTTTCAGCGGATTATTTTTTTAAGCTGCGAAGACTATGAAATGGAAACCAAAATGGGATCTGAGCCCCAGTAACGCTTTCCCACATACTGCACATTCCTGACTTCTAAACACAAAGTCATAGATCAGAGTTTCAGGCTCAGAATTCCAAGCTTACTGTCTCCACAAAACCCACATTCACCTTTATACAAAAATGTTGATTCATAACATAGACATTGTGAAGGATATTTAAATGTGTAAGCAATTTTTCGGTTTTACACACCTGATTTACTAATGACCCATACTTAGAACCATTATGATCTTTCTTCTTCAGTGTTATCTTTTCTCTCATGCTAAAGACCCCGGTGGTTCTGCCAAAAAAAACACACCCCCCCCCCCCCCCCCCCCCGCCACACACACACGCGCACACACCTCACAGCAATAAACCAACAGACAGAACTTGGAGAAAGTTGTGTAGTATAAATGTGGAGGAAGGAATCTATGAAAAGCAGGAACTGATCTACTTTGCTATGGGGCAAGTCATCAAAATGCAAATAACAGAAGAATTAAAAATGCTATTAGTCATTCAAACCTGAGTGGATATTAGCTTAATCAGAGATGGCGTCATTCTCATTAAAATCAACTTCCTCTTTTAGTCTTTCTTATTGCCCATTCCTGCAGAGAATTTGCAGTGATGGGGTAGATAGATAGAACCAGCAAAAGTTCACTGTGGGGTGGGAAGTAGGGGTGAGTGAGAGCAGCACTGAATAGTTTGGGACACAGTTGCAAATAATAAAAAATTGAATGAGGAAGAATATTTCAAATGACTTTTATCTATTTTAGAATTTGGACAAAGCCACACCAGGTACCAAAAAACTATCTGCTTTTCCTGTCTTCTTCTTCCTTCACCGTTCCATGGCCTTCTGCTCCCAGAGGGCAATTCGACACAGTCCCTTTACCACACTCATGGGACCTGATCCAACATAGCATCTTGATGACTATTAACTACAGAGATGGTCAGTGGGTTTCTGGTTCATACCTCAGAAGTGCTTTCTCAAATACAATTAATGTATAAGTTAAAGACTTCCTATGAGCCCACATTGGTTTCAAAGTGGTAACAAAAGTAGGCTTTTCTTATTTTTTATTTATTTTTTAAAGGTTAATTTTTTTTATTTTTAATTTATTTATTAGAGAGAGAGAGAAAGAGAGGGAGAGCAGAGAGGGAGAGTGAAAGGAAGAAGCAGACTCCTCACTGAGCAGAGAGCCTGAAGTGGGGCTCAATTCCAGGACCCAGAGATCATGACCTGAGCCAAAGGCAGATGCTTAACCGACTGAGTGACCCAGGTGCCCCAACAGGCTTTTTTTAGTGAGCCAGGCAAAAGAGAGGAAACCCTCTGCCTGTGTCCATTATTGGACACATGTATAATAAACTGAGCAAATCACCGGGAAGCACACAATGATGAATCAGTTGTTGTCTCTGTCCTCAAGGAAATCAGTCTTGTTGGGAAGACGAATTTGTAAAGAAACGAAGACAATTGAGTGTTTAAAGGTATTATGAACAATGTTGCAGTCTGGTGTGAGTGATGCAAAGAAACAGGGCCAATGTAAAATTTATCTGGGTGGCGGGGCCTATTTCTAATATTCAATGTTCACAGGCAGAGTGGATTCATAGAGTCCGTATGGTGTGGCAATGAAGGGTTTGTGACAGGAAGATGATATAGATGAATCAACAGCAAGAAATGTCTGCTGCCTTCCCCGCCTGATTACATGTGGGGTCCTAGAATCTGGATACCAAAGTCAAGCACCTATAAATAAAAATTTACCCACTATTCAGGGGCTAAGTGGGCAAAAGAAACAATCCACGTCAGTATCAGCAATGTATATATATTTTTAATATATCTATACATCTATATTTTTAATATAAATATGGATGAAAATTAGTAGGTTACCTGTGACTTTGAGGTATAACATAAGATCAGCATGTTATGGAACCTTTGGCTGGGGGGTGGGAAAGTGGAGTTAAAGGTGTTCTATGAGTTCTGACATTGAACACAATGTCCTGATGAATATGTATTTGAGTTGCCTCAAAGAAAATCAGCCAAGGTATGGTGGAAAGTGAAGAGCCAGTGATGGAAAAAACAAGTATAATCTTTTGATACATGGAAGGGAGACTTTAAAAATTATTTATTTGTTTATTTATTTATTTGTTACTGAAGCATAGTTGACATACAAAGTTACACTAGTTTTGGGTATACAACATAGTCAACTGACAATTCTTTACATTACTCAGAGCTCACCACAATAAGTGTAGTCACCCTCTGTCATCATACAATGTTATTACTGTGTTGTTGACTATATTCCCCGTGCTATACTTTTCATCTCTGTGATTTATTTATACCTGGAAATTTGCAATGAAGAAAGTTTGGAAAGAAGACTTTTCAAAGTTAGTTTTGTTGCTGTTTTCTCGGGGGTCAGGAGGAAACAATTTACAATGAAGTTGTGTTAATAAATGTATATTAGTCCCCTCTTATCTGGGAGGGACACATTCCAAGATGCCCAGTAGGATGCTTGAAACCTAAGATAGTACCGAACCCTGTGTATACTGTTTTTTCCTATACATATATATCTATGAGAGAGTTTAATTTAAAAATTAGGTATCATAAGAGATTAACAACAATAATTAATAAAATAGAGCAATGATAAGAATGTATTGTAATAAAAGTTATGTGAATGTGGTCTCTCTCTAAAAATATCCTATTTTGTACTCATCCTTCTTCTTGTGAGATGATAAAATGTCTACATGAGGAGATGAAATGCGGTGAATGACGTGGGCACTGTGACGTAGCGTTAGGCTACTACTGACCTTCTGATAATACGTCAGAAGAAGGGCCATCTGCTACCCTACTGCGAGTAACTGAAACCATGGAAAGTGAAACTGCAGAAAAGGGGGGACAGCTGTGAAGTGAGATAGAGAAGCAATTATACAAGGAATTATAGCTAGCAAAGACAACACAATTATTTCTGATAAAATGTTCAGATAGGTAAATAAAAAATTAATTTGGTTGCATGATCTTGCCATATATTTTTCTCAGATATTCCTTTCCCTTTTTAATGGATAAAAACTAATAAAGAGGCCTAATTTAATAATTTCTGGAATTTTTTTAAGATTTCATTTATTTATTCATTTATTTTAGAGAGAGAGTGGGGGGAGGTGCAGAGGGAGAGGGAGGGGGGAAAACATCTCAAGCAGAGCCGATCACGGAGCTTGATCTCACAACTCCCAGATCCTGACCTGAGCTGAAACCAAGAGTCAGACACTCAACAGACTGAGCCACCCAGGGGCCCCTAGAATGTTTTTAATATATCTTTACATTTATTCTCATTTTTGAAGAAAAGGGGTGATCTAAAACAATGATTTCTACAAAAGAAAAACAATACAAGTCATTTGAATTAATATATATACACAATATGTAACTATATATATATATATATACAACTACTTTAAGGTATTTATATTGAAGATAATATTGAATTGAAATTAACAAAGGAAGCACATCTTTTCCACCATGCACAACACCTAGACATTTTCAGATGCTAAAAGAATTTCTTGGAATATTTTCCCCTTCTCTCAGTTAAGAATAAAAATTAAGTTGTTCCAAATGTCATTTTATGTAGTGCAGAAAAGCAGTAATATGTCCAAAAGATAACCTATGGTGGAAATATCATTTGAGTGTTCCTGGGCATATGCGACTATTTCAAAATGATTTCAGAGAAACTCCCCTGTCACAGTGCCATTTTCCCAGTAGTGGTGGCAGCACCAGTAACCAGACAGATACTGGCTTTTCTGGTTCTGAAGACCAAAGAATGTTGACTGAAAGCACCACCCCATGATTCATGTGTCAGAACAGGGCTTAAGTCATTCTCCAGTAGAAGAATTTCCCAGGTTATTCCTTCCCAGAAGCTTTATATTTAAGATACTCTGCTATCCCCATAGTTACCAAAAGGGGAAGAAAAAAAACCCAACGTACTTCAGATTTCAACTGTTATGCTGCTAAATCCCAAGCACTAAGTGACCTTCACCTGAACAATGTCTTCCGGATGGTTTTGGTTTTTCTCATTTGATTCTGGATGAATCAAATTTTTTAAAAATTATTTTTAAAAGCAATGACTTATTTTTAAAAACAATGAAAAAAATTACTCCAAAGAAATAACAACAGCACATATCTTCTACACACATAATAATAAAAGCTAGATTTTTACATCTAGCTATATTGTTTAATTTTAAATAATCTGAGGGAATTGGGAGCAGGAAGATCACCTAGAGAAAAAGTGATTTGAGAAGATTTTTTAAATAATGATATAAACAAATGAAATGAATTATTCCTTGAGTTGAGTTGTTGAGGCTAATAAACCATATGAATGATCCCCACCAGCTCCAGTTAAAGGGAATATTAGTAGTTAACAGGAAATACTAAGACATGAGAGGAAAAACCATCTAGGTTATATGGCCCATTAGTCCTGTAATTTTTTTTTTTCCTCAAAGAAAACATAAGAAAGTGAGGCAAACAAATCAAAACAAAAAGACTAAGAAGGACAACAAAGCATACACCTTGTCCCTGTTTATTTAATTGAGTCTGTGTTTCTGGTTTTAGAGTTGTCTCAGGTCTCATTATCCATTATGGGGATGTTATGGGGTGGGTGTTTCCAGCAAAGTTCTGTCCCATTCTGGCCCCAAAACAACGACACAACCTAATCAACACCAGACGTTCAATACTTCTATTGTGTCCTCCGTATGAGCACTAGACACTGTATAAGATCCACAGATGGGTGTAATTGAGTCCTTATTCTCAGCGAATACACAGCTTAGCTGAGGAGCTATTATTCTACCTTTTGTGGTAATTGGATTTCCTTTTTGGTGCTTGCACAAGGAATGAAGTGAGAGCGTGAAGGAAAAAGAATTAATATCTATTTGGAAAAATCAGAAATTACTTTCTAGAGGCTGACCTTGAAAGTGTAGGAAGGGCAGGATTTGAATAGGTGTCAATCAAAGGGCAGCTTATTACAAGCAGAGAACGTAGCACCAACAAAGGCGTGGAAGCTCGTTTTTGGGTCCTAATGAGTTTGGAGTTGGTGTTCTGGAGGGGGTAGACTGCAGGTCAGAGAAAAGTAGCAGAAAAATAGGTAGGGTCATTCTATGGAGAGTCTAAAATGCTGGTTTAATAAGAATGCATTTCAATCTGTAGATAATTGAAAGTCATTAAACGGATTGTTAAAAAAGTACTGATTGACCTTCTTAAAATGCAGTCCTGACCATATTATATCTTGAATACAAGGAACACTGTCTACAGCAAGTGCAAAGTGGAGGGTTAAGAGGAGGTGGTCTCCTGGGGCGCCTGGGTGGCTCAGTTGTTAAGTGTCTGCCTTTGGCTCGGGTCATGGTCCCATGTCCTGGGATGGAGCCCCATATCGGGCTCCCTGCTCGGCGGGAAGCCTGCTTCTCCCTCTCCTACTCCCCCTGCTGTGTTGTCTCTCTCTTTCTGTCAGATAAATAAGTAAAATCTTTAAAAAAAAAAAATAGAGGAGGCAGTCTCCAGAAGGACCTGTGCGAGGACTATCATCTCCTTACTCTTCATGTTGCCGCACAACATTTCTTTCCTCGCCCCGACTCACCCCCAGCCAGTTTTCCTGTGCTGGCTGTCCAGACGAGCCCCCTCCAGCATCAGTCCTATTCCATTGGGAATGTTTCATAAACAGTGCCTGTATCCCTAGGTTTTTAGATAAAGAACCAGGCGACAATCAGCCTGGTTGTCAGGGGAATGCTTTCTGGCTAGTCCAGTGGTTAACTCCAGAGAAATGTCCACACTTTATTGTTTCTCCACAGCATATCTCTGGCCCAAACAGCCTCATGGAGATTCCTGGTGCTTCCTAAGGTTGAGAGGGTACAAAATGAAATGCACTACAGCTGAGGGGCAGTGGGATGATGCGCACAGGAAAGTATGTCAAGTAGAAAATCTAAAGGACTCTGAGAAACAAACTGAGGGTTCTAGAGGGGAGGGGGGCGGGGGATGGGTTAGCCTGGTGACGGGTATTAAGGAGGGCACGTACTGCATGGAGCACTGGGTGTTATACGCAAACAATGAATCATGGAACACTACGTCAAAAACTAATGATGTAGTGTATGGTGATTAACATAACATAATAAAATAAAATTAAGAAAAAAAATAAAAGAAAATCTAAAGGCTAGAGACCCTGCTTCCGTCAAACTCAGTGCCGGTCCTACCTCGGAGACACAAATCCACAGAGCGTGCAATTTTAGTGGAGATATCACCTCCAAAGGGTGAAGATTGGTTCTTGGGGAGGAAAAGCATCCCCCTTTTGTTATGTGTAAAACACAGAAACACATACCGTATATAAACAGTTTATCTGTGGTATTAAATTATCATGAGGGAAATATTATTAACTTACTAATTTATTAAGAAAAAAATGTCTTAAGAAGCTCCTTAGGAGAGCAAGGATGAAAAAAGGACTGAGAAACACTGTCATAGGAGCTTAGGAGCCGCAGACTTGCCCCGTGGGTTCGCAGTGGAAATAGAGAGGGAAATCTGTGAGCCCACCTTGATTCTATCCTCTGAGCCAAGGCACAGCTGCCTGAATACTTAGCATCCGCTCTGATAAGGCTGAGGTAGGTATTCAGAGAGCTGATGGCAGAATATGAAATTCCTGGGTCTTGCCAGGCTATGCAGTGAGCTGGCCAAGTGGCGGCTGGGGAAGAAGCAGGCTCTGCCCCTTACAAGCGTGCATTCAACTTGAAGGTGGGAATTTTCCAGGGCCTACATTAGAGTTCAGGCTTACACAGACAGGGCTGGGGTTCCCCGATATTTCTCTGTACTTGGGGACAAACATGCAACGCTGAGCTTAGCATGAACGCTCTCTCTCCAGAGCCTGCAAGTCTCCCTTCTCATGGGATATGGAGATATTCGAGAAGGATGTGTTCAGCGGCATTGGGCTTCCTGTAAGCCGGGGGACTGGAATGGAAGAACACTTTGGTAACCAAATTCTGCATGGAGTGATGACGTATCCTCTTCTTTGTAACTGAGGGACAAACAGATGGAGAGAACCAGCAGAGGTCTGGGGCCATCCATGACATCAGATGGGGAGTCTTCTTTGTTTCTATTAGAGTTTCTATGTAATTGTTTTGTCCACCTACAAACAACTGGAGACTTGCTCAGTATCTGAGACTCGAGAAGAGGGTGGGAGAATGAACAGAACCGGAAAGCAAGGAAAGAGGTGGCCCTGCAAGGAAGGCATAAAATGTCAAGCATGGTGGAGGGGAGCCGGCGGCAGGGAGTGGGGGAGAGTCAGACTGCTGAACGTGGAGGTGGCGGTGGGCTCTTGGGGCCATTTTAGCTGAGGAGAAAGAAAATATGAAGAAAATTGCTCTGAAGACTAATTGGCTAGATATGTAATTTTCTCTAATTATGTTGTGGGAGAAAATTATGCATATTTATATATGCCGAGACTGTATATCCCATACAGACATGCGAACACATGTATATCTCGTCTTACTATAATGTGTGGAATATTTGTGTATGTAATTTTCTAATTTGATAATTATTTAATGAAGTTCTTCTTTCAAGGTACCTTCCTTTGAATTTCTTTTTGTGTTCCTGTATGTGAAGCAGAAAGTGAGAGGATACTTCCAAAAATGGAAATGCATCAAGGTAGGCAATGAAAACTTGATGAGGCTGTCACCCTTTAGATCTTAAAGGGATTTCTTGTGAAGGGTTGAATAATACTCAATATAATTACTTGCTGAAGGATTAGGACACATTTTTTTTAATTATAAGTTTATACAGGTAAATGTTTATGGGCTTGCACTGACAAGCTCAAGAGTGGTAAAGAAGTTTTAAGCCTTATGGGAGGAGAAACAGGTCCTCAGAAGGACGTACTACTGCTATCCCACGTCATTTAATGTGGAATCATCTTGGGAATTTATGTTCATGCCTTTTATGGTGAAAAACATGGAGACTTGATTTGCATTTGTAATATGTGCTCAGGTTCATATCCTGTTAAATCCAGCTAAGCTCACACGCCCATGTCATTCTGACAAGACTGAGGTGCCAATGAGACTAAGGCTTCTCTAAGTTGTTCAGACCAACATTGTAGCTACGCCTGCAGAATGTAGTGGAAGGACCGAGATTTTTACCCTGTGAAATTCAAGAAGGAAAAGGCCCCAATTTTCCACACGGCTGATGTGTTTGAAACCTAGGTTGTCCACACCAAGTCACTACCTTGGTAAAACAGAATTCAGCCTCAGCTGTTTCAAAAGGGAAACTAATTATATGAGGGTGCTAATATGGCGTGGAGAAAAAGAATTCTTAGTCATAAATCAAGTATGCACCATTGAAACCACATGCTTTAAAAAATAATAGCTTCCATCTTTAAGAGAACAAAAATCATAGTACTTGAATACTGCAAGCTTTTGTGCCCAACTTCTCCCCCTCCATTGCACTGAGAAGGGAAGAGCCAGCTTGTCATCAGGCACTCCTCTCCACAAATCTCTGTACCTTTTAAAAAGGCACTGCCAGAAGCCGGGCTCATTCCTAAAAGCACAGGGGGTCCGGCTTTCAGGAGCTGATTCTTGCCTCCAAGCGCATACATACCTAGGGATGAAATTTCTTTGCGTGAGGTGGGCCTCACAGCTTGTTTTTCTAAATATGCTTTTATATCTTTGGTTGGTGTCACCTGTTCCCCACTATTCTCTATATAGCATATGTGACAGAGTCCCATAATGTCAAGTCTCAATGAAGATTTAGGTATATCAAAGCTAAATAATGGAAGACAAGTGGGCTTGATCCAGGCTTAATAAACATACTCTTGTCATTTCCTTTCAAACATTCCTAAAGAGTTGTTTGCAATTAAGACCCTTTGTTCACAACAATTTTTCCAACATGTTTTTATTTATGAAGGGACAAGGGTTAAAAGAGGTGAGCAAATGCCAAGACTTTTTTTTTTTCCTCTTGGCTGCATTTTCTCTTTTGTGATTTCAAGAATTTGGGGGTGGTTTTGTTGTTGTTTTCTGTTTTCAAAATCCAGTTGATGCAAACCCTTTTCTAATTGCAGAATTTGGCTTTGATGTCACGTCATGAGCCATTTCTAAAGAAGTACAAAGTAGAAATGACATGAAGAGTTATGCTTCAATTACTAAATCATCTTTCCGCTGTGATAAAGCCCCATATATGGTGAAATAAAAGCCATCGGTTCTGTATGCAGTGAGAGAAATTAAGGTCTCTAAAAACACAAAACCAAAAAACTTCCACATGTAAAATTCTGGGATTTGTGGCTTTAAGTATGGGATCACTCATTACTCAAAAGAAATATTTTGATGAAAGAACAATTTTCCAGATAGAAATATCTACACTAGAAAGTATTTCTTTTGTAGAAAATGTTAGGTTTAAACATACAGCACCAATACTGATGGGCTTTCTTTTAATTAGTCACCCATTTGCCCCTCCCTGAGGAAAAACTAACTGGATGAACTATTGGTTTTCACAATATTCCACCTTCATTGGAATAGAAGCTAAAGAGACAAAGATAAGAGTCAGATTTGAATCGTTCTTTTTTCAGACCTGGGTCACTATGGCCACCACAAAAACAAAGTCAGAAGATCATGAATCATACATGAATGAATGCCAAATGTTTTTTCTCCACCTGAGGAGATATTTGAATGGGAAACAATAGCTTGTAAAGTATGCCATATGTCCTGTGTAATCCTAGCAATGTGTGAAAATATTCAATTGTAAAAAAAGTCACCAAAAGATAAGAACCTAATTCTTCCATACCAAAAACCAAAGTAAAAAAATAAAAACAGAATATCATGAAAGAAAAACAAGCATTTCATTTGCTCTAAATAAACGGACTGAACCTAGAAATGTGGAAGAATTTCCATTTCCGCAAGGAGGATTGCAATGTGACTGAGAATTATTGGCATGCAAAATACAAGCAGGGCTGCTTATGCCATCGTGTGACTGGTTCATCACCCACTCAAAAGCTTTATAGTGACCTCTATGGTAGGAACTCACTCAAACAAAGCTTATTAAAATCTAGCTTTTATGATGTTGCTGTAACGTGCAATTTTTTATTCAGGTAGCCATAGCAAAGTACATTCTGGAGAGATTATTCTAACGTTAGCCCCTATTCATAATAACGACCCTTTAGTTGGCTGATCTGGTGACCCTTACCGTGTTCTCCCTAATACAGTCTTTTACATGGACAACTTCCAAATATTGACACAATCATTAGTAATAATGCTTGTAGGATAAAAGAAAACCCTTGCAACACTGAATTTAGATAATCTAGATTATTCTTCAAGCTTCCTCACTTCTTATCTTTTATGTAGATGGTGCCTACAAACAGCTTCCTAAATTCCAAGCCAGTCTTTAAAGTCCACGGATCAAATTGCCCAAACTCACACAGCCATTTGATAATCAGTAGCAATCTATTCCTTCATCGGTAATATTAGAAGACTGAATTGATTGATCTTAAAAATTCTTTCCAGATTTACAGTTCTTGTTCTAACAGCGAAAGAAATACAGAAAAGCTTCAAACACAGTTGGATGGGAAGCTAATATTTGTAATGTCACGTGGAGAGATTAGCTCAGCAATTTCCATTAATAGGATTCATATGGTGAAATCCCCTAGAGCTATTTAGAAACAAATCTCTGATTGCTTAGAACTATAGGTAGAGCCAATTTACTTGGACTTTTTATTATTATTATTAAAACATTCAAGGTATTCGAAGGTTATGCTCTGTCTTTCTTGGGATGGGGTAATAGACATCTAGAGAAGAAATTTTGCCTAGGTCAACGCCTTACCTTCTACATGCAACAGAGGCTTCCTTGAAAATCTTTTTCAGATGAATACTGGAAAAGGGCTGAACTAAGCAGGGGGTAGGGTAGAGAAGAATGAAAAATGCTGTAAAGGTCACAGGAGCAGAACAGGGCTGTGGGTTGGCATGTGGTAAGTGTTTCAATGCCTTATGGTTTCTTGTTGATGGTAGGCTAGCCTTCCAATTGTATTTAACACCTCAAATAATGGAAGAGGTTTTGAGATATTATAAGCAGTTGCAGTCATCATTTTATGAGTTCCTTGTGGAATAGTTCATGCAAGACAAGGCAAATGCCAGAGTCAGAGAGAAGGGAACAAATAAAAGAAAATTTTCAAAGATCTAAAAGAAGTACTTTATCATATTTTCCTCCTTTAAAGTGGGTATGTTTGGATGGAGGAGCTGTGTAGGGTGTTGGGAGGGGAGTGTTATTTTTCATATAACGTGGGTTTATAAACTGTTCCTAGGGAATATTGCTAGGTGGTTCATATTTCTATAAATATGAAAAATTTCAGATTTTTAAAAATTATTAAATTTGAAGTATTAGAACAAATATTTTATTTTATTTTTTTATTCTGTTCAATTAGCCAACATATAGTACATCATTAGTTTTTGATGTAGTGTTCAATGATTCATTAGTTGCGTATAACACCCAGTGCTCATCACCACACATGCCCTCCTTAATACCCATCACCCAGTTTCCCCATCCCCCACCCCCCTTCCTTCTGTAACCCTCAGTTTGGCTCAAAGAGTCCAGAGTCTCTCATGGTTTGTCTCCCTCTCTGATTATGAATGAATACTTTAAAAATGAAATCGTTTCTGTGTTTCACATTCATATGACTCACTCTTCAATTGTTCTTTAAAAATACCTATATGATTTAATGGTAATAAGATATATAAATTTTGAAGAATTTGCTTATTAGAATTTTGAGAATAAACAATTTTTAGAAGTGAAGTATACTAAGGAGTTGCAAATTATATTTGATTCATACACTGTTAGCATATAATAAGAATTCAACAGTGGAGGCAAACTGATGTGTACAAAAATCTTAAGAACTCATAGAAATAACAAACTAGCTCTTTCCTCTCTATGAGTTCTTCTCTTATAACTCATGGGTAGTTTTTGGCATTCTTTCTCCCCTGTCTGCAATGTATATTATGTTATAAATTTATTATAGTGGAATTGTGGCACTTTCAGGTTTTTCTGCTCCTTGTACTAGATCATCTTTATAATCAGGGCTCATCTTTCTACCTTAGTATCCTCTGTGATTACCGAATATAGTGGGCATTCAATAAGAATTTGCTCAATAGCTTAGTTTTGCTTTGATTTATTTTTAATGCAGACAAAGAGAAAAGTCATGTTTTAATCAAGTTCTTTAAAGTCCTGGATGGTGATATTGGGACACTTATAAATTAAAAACTGAAAAGAAAGACGACAGCCTGGAAGAAAATATTTGCATAATATATAATAAAAGGAGTACTCCTAAGGAACAAAGAACTACAAAATAACAAGAAAATCACAAATAGCCAAATGGGAAAATAATAATAATTGAAAGATATGAATAAAAAAATACCAATGGCTAATAAGCATATGAAAAGAAGTAAACCCCTCTAATAATAAAGAGCCAAATTAAAACAATAGTGAGCTATCGTGTTTGCTGGTTTCACGAAACAAAACTTTAAAAGGTTAATAATATCAGCGATTGGTAAAATGTGAGGCAATGACTACTCATATATTTTTAGTGTGAGTGTAAAATAGTACAGCCAATTTTGGGGGAAGGGGTTTTCATTTTCTAATCTATTAAAATTTAAAACACATGTGTCCTCTGAACCAGCAATTTCACATCTTGAAATTTATCTTAAGAAAATACTTGTACAAAGAAGCATATGTCAGAATGTTTCTGGCAGCATTTGTTGCATTAGTGAAAAATTGGAGGCAATCTAAATATCTATTAATAAGGTGTAGGTTAAATAAATTGTGGTCTGTCCATCTGCAGAAATCTGTACAGTTATAAAAAAGAATAAGCTGAATATGTGTTCATTGACAAGGGAGTATATCTGTGACATGGTGTTGTGGGAAAAAGCCAGTTGTGAAGGAAGATATACAGTATGATCTTTTTTTTGGTAAAACATATAATCATAATAAAAACTATGTGTACTAGAGTTTGAGAAGTTGCATAATATAAATAGTTACTGACTCCCGAGCATTAGGAGGCAGCCGGAGACTTTCATTTTACTTCCATATACTTACTTTTGCATTGACTGATGTTGCCATGTAATTTTTTTTGAAGATTTTATTTACTTATTTTAGAGAGAGAGAGGGACAGCACAAGTGGGAGGGGCAAAGGGAGAGAGAGAGAGAAAATCTCAAGCAGGATCCATGCTGAGCGTGGAGCCCCATGCAGGGCTAGATTCCAGGACCCTGAGCGAAAACCAAGAGTCGTTCACCTAACCAACTGAGCCACCCAGACACCCTGCCACTTAAATTTTTAAAAACATGATGTTTTAAAAATAAAAATGCAGAGGGGGGGCTTTGTGTGCTTAAAGTTAGTAACATCAAATATGCCACTTTTTTATCTTAAGTATCTTAAGTATTTTACCTTAAGTATTTCTAGTGAATATAGTACATGCATATGCTTTAAAAAATCACATTATACAGGAAGAGAAGGTCGTTCTTCCTTCCATCTGTGCTGGTTGTTCTGTGACCCTGCTAGGCAGCTGCTTCTGGGTCTTCCTTCAACTGTTCTCCCAGTTTGGATACACTTGAATTCATGTTTTTCTTCTTTCTTGGTCCATTCCCTCATTTTGCTGAAGATGATCCTCAAAAACTTCTGAAAAACTTTGCTTGGGAAATTCAATCTTTGAAAAGAGTTTTATTAAATTTTGTTTTTAATTTAATGTGACATATACTAAGAAGTTGCAGATTAGATTTGATTCATATAGTATTAGTATATTATAAAAGTCAAGGCAAACTGATGTGTATAAAAAATTGAGAACTCACAGAAATAACAAACTAGCTCTTTCCCCTCTATGACTTCTTTTCTGATAATCCATAGGCAGTTTGTGACACTTATAAATTAAAAGCACAGAATACAACAGGCTGGGAGAAAATACTTACATCATATATAATAAAAAGAATATTTCTAAGAGATAAAGAACTACAAAATAACAAGAAAACCACAAACAGCTAAATAGGAAAATAGTTATAATTGAAAGATACGAATAAAAAATACAAATGGTTAATAAGCGTATGAACAGAAGATAAATTCCACTAATAATTAGACAATAGTGAGCTATCAGGTTTGGCCATTGCATAAAACATAACATGTACTCAATCCACCATCTAAAACCAAAAGTCACAGAGAAGCTTCCAAAGACAAATCTTCATCTCCATTAAAATGGATATTTTTTCCATTAAAAGGGATATTTATCCATTAAAATGGATATCCATTAAAATGGATATATTTACAGAAAGCACCTTGTCATGCAATATTTATTACGTTTTCACCACAACTTCCTGAGATAGACAAAATTATCTCTAATTTACAATTAAAAATGAGATGCAGTCAGATTGACTTCCTCAAGGTTAAAACACTGGTTAGAAATGCAAAGCTAAGTACTATAATTCCACCGCCAACAACAACTATATTGAAAGATCACAGCTTTAGAGATGTGCTTTCAGTCTCTGGCATATTTTAGGATGTATGACGGTATTGTGTAAAAAGCTGAGGGCTGGAAGAGTCAGGAGGCCTAAAATCGTCTTATTTCTCCTAACTAGTCAACCACACCACCATGGAATTTTTTTTTTTTTTAGATTTATTTTTTTTTAGATTTATTTTTTTTAGATTTATTTATTTATTTGAGAGAGAGAGAGCATGAGAGGGGAGGGTCAGAGGGAGAAGCAGACTCCCCGCTGAGCAGGGAGCCTGATGCAGGCCTCGATCCCGGGACTCCAGGACCATGACCTGAGCCAAACCAGTTGCCCAACCAACTGAGCCACCCAGGCGCCCACTGCCATGGACTTTTATTTCCTCATCTGTAAAGTGACAAGGTCAGACGTGATGGCATTGCCAAAGTTCTCTCCAGCTGTCATGGTTGATGTTTCTATACACCTAGTGACCATGTCACCAAATGATCTTGCTTGCGACATAATCAACATGACTGTCGAAGTGTTTTCTGAGCACGTTGTTGTGGCTTTACAGTGCCCTGTCCTTAGTGGGATGGGCTTCATCAAGAATTTTCCCGGGGCACCAAATTAAGTCTGATAATATTTAATAGTGAGGACTCTTGCCTAATTGGGATGGTCATGCTCACTTAGTTGAGATGCCTCTAGGTGATTGTGGGGTATTATCTACAGAACGTGGGTTGACTGAGCACTGGTGAGGCCATGGGCTTCTTCAAAGAATTCTGTTAGTGCCAAGTCAGTGGAGCAGCACGGAGCGCAAACTCTTCCCCAGCAAAATCATCTCTCCTAGGTGAGCAGAATCACTTCTCCCAGGAAGATTACTCTTTAGTTCTCTAGGAACGATCAATTAGTAGAGGCCACTCTTGTTTCAGAGACAGAGGACTCTGATAGCCACGTCTAGCATGCTGAGGGCTCAATGTAAGTGTGTATGTACCACAGCAGACAAAGTTGTGTGGTGTCTGCCAGAGAGAATTTTATCATTTACATTAAAAGACAAATCCATATAGAGAAAGGAGGCAGGAGCTGAATCTGAGGCCCAATGAAAAATCTTCAAATGCGCTGCTTATTAGCCAGAATTTAAAGGAAAAGCACAGGGTCGTAGATTCTTCTTTACCATCTCCGTAACCTCAACAGAAGGTGCCGAATGTAACACCTGACTGTTTTTAGCCATCAGTCTCTCAGATTAAATGAGGTCTCTGTTTCTTTGGTTTCTTGAGCTGTTGTTCTATTGAGGTTTGTTGCCTTTGTATTGTGAAAATCTTGACTCTTTTCAATATAGTTTAATATAGTTTCAATATAGTTCAGTATAGCTTCAATATAAATCTTGACTTTTCCTCCACTTGGCCTTTATGACAATATTTTCCTTGTAAGTGGCATTAAGGGAAATTTTATAATAGAATTTTATTATTTTAAGATCTAAAAGAAAGCACATTTAATTTTTTCTCACTTTTTTGGATGTACAGTCCTATGAATTGTGAATTATTTCCTTTCTGGGCAGATTTTGGCTTTAACTGATATATGTTTATATCATATAATAGTGAACATGTCCTAGAAGAATCATAATATTTCCTCAGTGGTTGAACGCTCCATGCATACAATTTGTTCTTAATCCAAATAATCCCAGACTGCATATCCCATATAATCACTGCAGTTGCCAACATCAGACTCATGCTACTTAATTTATTTTTTTTCAGAGAGAGGGGTGGAGCTTTTAGATCAGTCATTTAACAAAGTTAAAGGTGTAAGTTTAATTATTGCTTTTCAGCAGTTTACATTACATTTGAGCTCAGTAACACCTTTGAGATTTCTGCCACCCAAAGCAAGAATGCTCCATGCCCTTGATTTAACCCCCTCTGAACCAGGTGCTTACTTACACTATTATTAGCAAAAGTACTTTACAACCCCAGCTGATGCCGAGAGTTACTTCTCTCCACTATCTCACTGAGGCACTCAGGCTGGGGCAAGAGACAAATGGAAGTTAAATGAAACAGTATGCTGAGGGCAGGTGGATTTCAGCACCCCAAAGAGAGACCTGAGTGACTCTTTAGCAAGGACAAGCATTTATTTAGAGCTCTTTCCTTTCCCTTTGGTACTTCTTCACCCCCATGTCTGACCTGTTCTGAGTAGTGAATTGATGGCTTTCACTACAGTGCAACTCAATAGTTTGGGATGTAATAAAATATTCACTGTCTATGATTTTCATTTTAAAATTTTAGGGGCGCCTGGGTGGCTCAGTGGGCTAGGCGGCTGCCTTCAGCTCAGGTCATGATCTCGGGGTCCTGGGATTAAGTCCCATGTCAGACTCCCTGCTCAGTGGGGAGTCTGCTTCTCCCTCTCCCCCCCTTCTCTCCCCCACCCCAGCTCATGCTCTCTCTCCCTCTCATGCTCTCCCTATCTCAAATAAATAAATAAAATCTTTAAAAATAAATAAATAAAATTTTAATTACTTTGCCCTTCTTATGAAATCCTTTGTTTATAAGACAATGCATGTATGTTTCATATTAGTTTAAAATACTTTAAGTGACATTGGAAGGTTGTCTCAATTTGGAAAGCAGAGCAATTATGCCATTTTTTCTATTTGATACTGTTTCCTAGTAGGTACTCAATAAACAACAGTTATTGATCAGATAACTGCTAGAAATGTATTTTATAAAATAACCCGTAGAATACTTTCTCAGTATTCTGGTCCATCTGATGAGTGTTAAACATGCCAACAATGAGCTAACTTGCTTCAGTTTCAGAGTTGATGTCTTTCTCTTCAGGGCTGTATATGATTACATTATTTATTCTTCTAAATAAGGTCATATTGTGACCTATTGAATGCCTAAGAATCTCTACTCACTTAGAAATTCAGATTTATTGGATCAATTTATAAGGTCAAAGTTGTGCCACCGCTTCTCACAGCACAAGAATTTCTTCCACTAGAGGCTCGGGTTACGCCTTGTATGCATTCCACGGAAGAGTTTTACATTTAATTCTCGACCTTAAAAGAACGTGGGTAGGAGAAAGAAGGATTGTGAATGAATTAATGAGGAAGGCAAAGTTCAGTGAGAGTCTGAAAGCTGATCAAGTTTACAGAAGTGCCTCAGCTACTTATTTGTCTGTGATTTTCCTTGGACCTCAGGTTCACGAGCTTTGCAGTTTTCAAGCAGCACTGAACTCAATTTCTCTGGCCTTACAAGATGGTGTTATGTGTCTTGCTCCCCATGTAGTTTTTCTAAAGGCACTTTTTAAAGCTATGGTGATTTTTTGAACCCAACAGCTGGTGATGTAACAAAGGTCATTTTCAGATGTATATCTAAATATACTTTACAAGTATAAGACTCTAGCAAAGTCAAGCAAATATATAGAAGTATTTTATCTTTAAAAAATCTAGTAAAATTAAAAAAAATCAAATCACATTTAATCATACATTTAAATAATTGCTTTTCTTTAGAAAAATGCATTAAGAAATTGAGACAATGCCAATAAATCTCCATATTTATTGTTAGCTATGGACTAAATTATGCCCCCCCAAAATAATATGTCGAAGCCCTAACCCCCAATGTGACAGTATTTGGAGATATGATCTTAAGGAGGTAATGACATTAAATGACATCATAAGGGTGGAGCCCTAATCAGATGGGACTGATAGCCTTAGAAGAAGAGAAAGAGACCTCTTTCTCTGTCTCTCTGTCTCCGTCTCTCTGTGCAAACAGAGGAAAGCCACGTGAGGACGCAGCAAAAAGATGGCCACCTACAAACTAGGAAGAGAGGCTTCATCAGAAACAGAACCCTGTCAGACCTTGACCTTAGACTTTCCAGTCTCCAGAGCTACAAGAAAATAAATTCTTGCTGTTTAAATCATATAGTCTGTGGTATTTTGTTATGGCAGCCCAAGCTAAGACATTTTCCATATTTATTAAAAGTGCACAGAAATGAATAAAATATGCCATAAATTTGCGGGGGAGGGGTCTTCAGAATAGCTGTCATGTTGTTCTGTCTAGAATGCTTGGCTGTTTGGAAATCATGACATGTAACTCTAAAAAATCACTTTATTGGGTGGTCAGAAGGAAGTTCTAACCCTGGTATTGCTCTAATTCCCATTAAACTTCGTGGAATTAATATTCCGGGAATGTAAACCAAATGCGTCATTTTAAACTAAACAATGGCAAAGTCTGTCTATTCACAAACACTCAAGAGGATCCCTTAAGATTCATTTTGCCCAAGATGGAGAGAGGGCGAGCTGCTCCCTCAGGGCAGGAGAACACTGTGGGGAGCCAGTAGAGCTAAGACATTGTCTTGACCAGCTTTCCTGGATCTGTGGACGTTGTTCTGCCTTCTTTCATGCAGGTAAGCATAGAAACAAACAGAAAACATTACAGAAGTCAGAGACGATTACTAGAAACAAAAGAATGTAATTGAGTCATTATCCACAAGCCCACAGAAGCTAAAGGTTAAGTAACTTGCCCACAGTGCTCATTCACAGGAAATGTAGTCAAAATCTGAAACCAAGTCTCTCGACTTGCATTGTCCATGCTCTTACCCATCCACGACACAAAACTCCTCTCTCTACATGAAGAATATGACCGGGCATACAAGATGTGTGCCACAGATTCCATGGCACATCACAATGCTTTATAACATCGTATAACGGGTGCATGTTACTCGATGGAAAACAACCTGAAATACGAGATACTTTTTAACACTGAAGCCATTTCAAACAGCTGCGTGTTATAGTGTAATTGTTTCCCTTCCTTTATAAATTATCCGGGATGTGGACAAGTCAAACAGTCCTCACATACATTCAGAGGAAGTCAACAAACTTATTTACTTTCCTTGGCTGGTTCTTATTTTGTTATCTCTTATAGAGGTACATTCTTGAAAGAAAAATCATGATTTGGTTGTGCGATCTTTGTCAAAATCATTTGTAAACACTCTGCCATAATGGAAAAGAATCAACCTTGAAATAAACTAAAACAGTTATTTTTCTTGACTGAAAGTACTTGCCTGAAAAAGAATTTCAATTAACTTTCAACTATCAAGAATGCTATATTGGTTTTTTTCCCCCAGTTTTATTGAGAAATAATTGACATACATTACTGTATAAGACATACAGTATGATGGTTTGACTTACACATATGTGAAATAATAACCACAATAGGTTCAGCTAACATCTGTCATCGCATATAAATACAATAAAAAGAAAAGAAAGGAAAAAAGGGGGAAAATTGTTTTATTTGTAGCACAGGATCCTTGGGGAAGAAGATCAATAACAACAAAAAGCAATCTCTGAATTTCTCAGAGACTTAAGGTTGCTCTAAGTTTATATGTCTGAACTTATGTAATAACAGATTTTAATGTTAATTGAACTTGCTTTCCATGTAAAAACTCTGTCTTAGAAGCAAAATCCACCACAGGTAATGACTTCTAATTGTAGTTTTTCATGTAGTTTGTAGTATCTAGGTTTTTTTTTTTTTTTTAAATTTCCTCAATAAACTGGTCACAAATTATTATTTTGAACAGTTCACAATTTGGCAATTTAAAATTTTGCTATAGCATTATCAAGAAGAATTCCATTTGCTGCTGACAGGGAGTGTCACATTTTCCAATAGATCTTGGCCAGCCAAGGGAGTGCTTAGGTAAATTGTCTCACCTAACACCACAACCCTGTAATTCATAGTAGAAGATGAAAACTGAAATCATAAAGGCTCAACAGGGACTCAGCTCACTCTGGGAATGGTGTTGGATATTATAACAGATAATTATAACAGATATTATAAGTTACCACATTAATAAGTAATGATTCTTGCTGCATGAAATAGTTCCCTTATGTGTTTCTTAAATTCCTCCTGTTGCACTTTATTGTGCATTTCCTCCCATTTAGTCCTCGGTAAAAAATGAAGTTCCTTGGGGCACCTGGGTGGCTCAGTTGTTAAGCATCTGCCTTCGGCTCAGGTCATGATCCCAGGGTCCTGGAATCGAGCCCCACGTCGGGCTCTCTGCTCAGCGGGAAGCCTGCTTCTCCCTCTCCCACTCCCCCTGCTTGTGTTCCCTCTCTTCCTGTCTCTCTCTCTCTCTCTGTCAAATAAATAAATAAAATCTTTAAAAAAAGTGAAGTTCCTTGTTAGTGGAGATGAAGAGTGTCTAGTCACCAACCTTTAAGAAATTTTCATAGTCTTGATAATAGGTATTGTATATATATTCTTCTCTACAATGAATAATCTCACTTCCCTGCATCTTTCCTCATCTTCTCTCATTTCAAAATCCCTAGATCACTCTGAGAATTGGAAGGAACAGATAAGGAATTAAGAGTTAAGGTTCTAGTCATAGTTCTACCACAAATTAACTGTATGCCTTGGGATAAAATACTTCAACTTTCTGGGCTTTGTCACCAGTGAAATGTGGAGTTTGGACACAATCATCTCTAACTGTTCATTTATCTCTAAAACCAAATTTCTGATGCTTCCCTGAAATCTATCTAGTTCTTCCACCTTAATTAGGGAAGCTACAACTGGACACAGCATGCTGGTGCTAAGTACAGAAGTTAGGTCATCACCATGACATGCTGTATTACTACTTCTGAATCCTGGTCTCATAATATTTTTAAATTATTGGATGTAAGTGGTGAAAGAATCATTTTATTATCCATGTTGATCTCAAGACTTTTTTCCTGCTAATCTTTCTCATCCTTACTAGCTTTAAATTATTTTTTAGCTTTGTTTTTAAGTGTATCAGCTAAAGACATATCTAATTAACATTCATTTTGTTTGCTACTGATTATTTCTCCAACACATTATTTTATTTTTATAATCTGGGCAACCATGGACTAACCAACCTTTCCACCTGGCAGTTATCATTTACTTCCTTAATTACTGTTCTCACAAATCACCAAGGAAAATATTTAGCAGTATCAGGGCTGGTGTTGGCCCCAGAGTAGTACCACTAATGTTGACACTGATCCTCTGATAAAGTCCTCTCTGCAAAATGACCATGAGTTGTGTGATCCACCCTAGACTATGTTCCCAATAGACTTATTTTCCATTTACCTATTTATTTGATTATATTTAGTGCATATATGCTGTATTGATCTACTTTTCTTGAGAGATAGAGAAGCAGCCTAAACCAAGAGGATGACACCTAGGAACCTATTTAGATAATATATGACAGAAGGAAACAGCATGGAAGGAAAAAGAAAAAACAACAGAAATATTATAGCCAACCGAACTATATTAATTTCTATATTAAATATGATTGGATTAAAATTTCCAATTAAAAACAGAGATTATCAGAATGAATAATAATGTAAGACTGTATGTTGTCAATATGAATACACACTTTAAATATAGAATCACAAAGAGTTTAAAAGTAAAAAGATAGAAAAAATATATACCATCCAAACACAAATCATAAGAAAGCTGGTGTAATTGCATTTCTATCAGACAAAGTAGGCTTCAAACAAGAAGTACTGTCCAAGATAAAGAGACATATTTTATAATGATAAAACATTGAATGTATCAACCGACATGACAATTCTGAACATAATACACCTAATAACAGAACTTTAAAGTCCATAAAAAAAAAACTGACAAAACTAAATGGGGGAAAAGAGATAAATTCCCAATCATCACTAGAAACTTTAAGAGGCAACTCTCATAAATTGATAGAACAAAGAGATTTTTCAAAACTCAACAGAAAAATAAGATTTGAACAGCACTATCAACCAGTGACCTAACACACTTTTATAGAACACTACATCTGACAGCTGCAGAAAACACATTCTCTTCAAGCACACATGGAATGTTAAACAAAAAACCAATATGCTAGTCTATTAAAAACCCTCAGTAAATTTTAAAGGGTTGAAATCACAGTGTATTTTATTTGACCTCAACAGGATTACATTAGAAATCCTTAACAAACAAACAAACAAACAAAATCAATAAATTCCTCCAAGTATTTGGATATTAAAGAACATATTTCTAAATGACCCTTTAGTCAAAGAAGAAATCAGAAGAGAAATTAGAAAATATTTTGAATAGAACAATAAAAAACACAAATATTGAAATTTGTAAGATGTAGTTAAGAGAGTGTTTAAAAGGAAATTTATAGCTTTAAATACTTATATTAGAAAAACAATAAAAGTCTAAAATTAATTGCATTTTAAAATTATAGAAAAAGGAGCACCTGGGTGGTTCAGCCATTTAGGCATCTGACTCTTGATTTTGGCTCAGGTCATGATTTCAGGGTTGTGAGGTCAAGCCCCACATGGGGTTTGGTCCTCAGGGAATCTGCTTGGGATTCTCTTTCTCCCTCTGCCTCCCAACCCCCCACTTGCACTCTTTCTCTTTTTCTCTCTGTCAAAAAAAAAAATTATAGTAAAAGAAAAGGAAATTAAGCACCAAGTAAGTGGAAGAAAGGAAATAGTAAAGGTAAGAACAAAAATCAATGAAGAAATCTTAAATAGTAAGAAAATTAATACATTTGGAAGCATCAAAAGTTGGTTTTTCTAAAATATTAATAGGATTGATAAACTTCTATCAAGACTAGTCAAAATTTTTTTACAAATGCCAAAAGCAAGAATGAAAGAGGGACTATCACTACAGATCCTTAAAAAGAAAATAAGAAAATTCTAGGAACAGCTCTATGCCAACAATTTTGACAACATAGATGAAGTGGAAAAATTCTTTGAGAAATATTATTTCCAAAATGGATACAAGAAGATATATAACCTGAATAAAAGCTGTATTAACTGAATAAAAGTATCTGTGTTAAAGAAATTGAATTTGTAATTAAAAATTTCCTCAAAGAAAATTTCTGGCTCAGACACTTGGCTCAGGGTAAATTCTATCAAACATTTAAAAGAGAAAACATCTTATACAAAACTTTTTGGAAAATAAGGGGGAAGGGATTCATCCCAATATATTTTATGAGGCCAGAATAATCTTATAACTGAAATTTGAAAATGACACTATAAAAAAAGAAATAACAGACCAATATTCCTCATGAACACACATACCCACAAAAACCTTAACAAAATTCAACAATATATTAAAAAGATAATACATTATAAGCAAATAGCATTCATCCAAAGAATGCAATATTGGTTTAATATTTAAACATCTACCAATTGAAATCACTGTATTAAAATAAATGAGAAACTCACCCAATAATTTCAATAGGTATAGAAAAAGCATTTGACAACACCCAACAAACTCTCAGCAAATCAGAAACAGTAGGAAACTTCCTTAATATGATAAAGGACATTTATAAAAAATCTGTAGCTAATATCACACTTAATGGAGATATAGTGAACACTTTCCACTAAGGCAAATATCAAGCTAAGGATGTTTGCTTTCACCAATCCTAACCAACACTGTATTGATTCTAAGAAAAATTTAAACAGTCTTTATTTCAGACAACAGGATTTTGTATGAAGAGAATCCTAAGGAATTTAGCAAAAAACCAAAAACAACCCCCAAAACAAAAACCAAAAAACCTATTAAAAATAATAAATGATTATGTGATTTCAGCAAGGTCACAAGATTTAAGATTTCTATACAAAAAAATCAATTCTGTTTCTATATACTAGCAATAAATAGTCAGAAATAAACATTTCTCTTCTCCTGCTGGGTTTAGGCTTTATTTGTTGTTTTTCCTCCAGCTCCTTTAGGTGTAGGGTTAGGTTGTGTATTTGAGACCTTTCTTGTTTCTTGAGAAAGGCTTGTGATGAACATGGATGCAAAAATTCTCACCAAAATACTAGCCAATAGGATCCAACAGTACATTAAAAGGATTATTCACCACAACCAAGTGGGATTTATCCCTGGGCTGCAAGGTTGGTTCAACATCCGCAAATCAATCAATGTGATACAATACATTAATAAAAGAAAGAACAAGAACCATATGATCCTCTCAATAGATGCAGAAAAAGCATTTGACAAAATACAGCATCCTTTCTTGATCAAAACTCTTCAGAGTATAGGGATAGAGGGTACATACCTCAATATCATAAAAGCCATCTATGAAAAACCCACAGCGAATATCATTCTCAATGGGGAAAAACTAAGAACTTTCCCCCTAAGGTCTGGAAAATGGCAGGGATGTCCACTATCACCATGCTATTCAACATAGTATTAGAAGTCCTAGCCACAGCAATCAGACAACAAAAAGAAATAAAAGGCATCCAAATCGGCAAAGAAGTCAAACTCTCACTCTTTGCAGATGATATGATACTTTATGTGGAAAACCCAAAAGACTCCACCCCAAAACTGCTAGAACTCATACAGCAATTCAGTAAAGTGGCAGGATATAAAATCAATGCACAGAAATCAGTGGCATTGCTATACACCAACAAGACAGAAGAAAAAGAATTTAAGGAGTTGATCCCATTTACAATTGCACCCAAAACCATAAGATACCTAGGAATAAATCTAACCAAAGAGGCAAAGAATCTGTGCTCAGAAAACCATAAAATACTCATGAAAGAAATTGAGGAAGAAACAAAGAAATGGAAAAATATTCCATGCTCATGGATTGGAAGAACAAATATTGTGAAGATGTCAATGCTACCTAGAACAATCTACACATTCAATGCAATCTCTATCAAAATACCATCCACTCTTTTCAAAGAAATGGAACAAATAATCCTAAAATTTGTATGGAACCAGAAAAGACCCCGAATAGCCAGAGGAATGTTGAAAAAGAAAAGCAAAGCTGGCGGCATCACAATTCCGGACTTCCAGCTCTATTACAAAGCTGTCATCATCAAGACAGTATGGTACTGACACAAAAACAGACACATAGATCAATGGAACAGAATAGAGAGCCCAGAAATGGACCCTCAATTCTATGGTCAACTAATCTTCGACAAAGCAGGAAAGAATGTCCAATGGAAAAAAGACAGTCTCTTCAACAAATGGTGTTGGGAAAATTGGATAGCCACATGCAGAAGAATGAAACTGGACCATTTCCTTACACCACACACAAAAATAGACTCAAAATGGTTGGAAGACCTAAATGTGAGACAGGAGTCCATCAAAATCCTAAAGGAGAACACAGGCAGCAACCTCTTCGACCTCAGCCACAGCAACTTCTTCCTAGAAACATCGCCAAAGGCAAGGGAAGCAAGGAAAAAATGAACTATTGGGACTTCATCAAGATAAAAAGCTTTTGCACAGCAAAAGAAACAGTCAACAAAACCAAAAGACAACCGACAGAATGGGAGAAGATATTTGCAAATGACATATCAGATAAAGGGCTAGTATCCAAAATCTATAAAGAACTTATCAAACTCAACACCCAAAGAACAAATGATCCAATCAAGAAATGGGCAGAGGACATGAACAGAAATTTTTCCAAAGAAGACAACCAAATGGCCAACAGACACATGAAAAAGTGCTCAACATCGCTTGGCATCAGGGAAATTCAAATCAAAACCTCAATGAGATACTACCTCACACCAGTCGGAATGGCTAAAATTAACAAGTCAGGAAACAACAGATGTTGACGGGGATGCGGAGAGAGGGGATCCCTCCCACACTGTTGGTGGGAATGCAAGCTAGTGTAGTCACTCTGGACAACAGTATGGAGGTTCCTCAAAAAGTTCAAAATAGAGCTACCATACAACCCAGCAATTGCACTACTGGGTATTTACCCCAAAGATACAAATGTAGGGATTGAAAGGGTACATGCACCCTGATGTTTACAGCAGCAATGTCCACAATAGCCAAACTATGGGAAGAGCCAAGATGTCCATCGACAGATGAGTGGATAAAGAAGATGTGGTATATATATATATATATATGTATACACATACACACACACATACACCACACAATGGAATATTAAGCAGCCATCAAAAGGAATGAAATCTTGCCATTTGCAATGATGTGGATGGAACTGGAGGGTATTATGCTGAGTGAAATAAGTCAATAAGTGAAAAACATGTATCATATGATCTCACTGATAGGAGGAATTCTTAATCTCAGGAAACAAACTGAGGGTTGCTGGAGTGGGGGGTGGGGTGGGAGGGATGGGGTGGCTGGGCGATAGACATTGGGGAGGGTATGTGCTATTGTGAACGCTGTGAATTATGTAAGACTTGAATCACAGACCTGTACCTCTGAAACAAATAATATATGTTAAAAAAAAAAAGAAGAAGAAGAAGATAGCAGGAAGGGAAAAATGAAGGGCGGGAAATCGGAACGGGAGACGAACCATGGGAGACTACGGACTCTGGAATACAAACTGAGGGTTCTAGAGGGGAGAGGGGTGGGGGGATGGGTTGGCCTGGTGATGGGTATTAAAGAGGGCATGTACTGAATGGAGCACTGGGTGTTATACGCAAACAATGAATCATGGAACACTACATCAAAAACTAATGATGTCATGTATGGTGATTAACATAATAAAAAAAATAAAAAAGAAAATGTAAAGGGCCTTCAATTACTAAAACAAGGTTCCAAAAGAAGAATAAAATTGGAGAATTTTCACTATATGATCAAGAGTTCATGTAAGGTTGTAATTGAGAAAATGTGGTTTTTGTGTAAGGTTATATAATAGATTCATGGAACAATACAGAGAGTACAGAAATAGATTGTATATTTATGATCAAAATGTTTTTTACAAAGATGTCAATGAAAGTTAATAGTAAAATAATTTTCCCCAATGAAACGTGCTAGATAAACTGGATATTCGTATATATTTTTTTACACTATACACAAAAATTAACTGTAAAAGGATTACAGACCTAAGGCAGAAGCTAAAAACTAAGCCTATAAAGAAAACAGCTGGAGAGTATCTTTGTGAAGTTGGGGTAGGAAAATATTTATAAACAGAAGGCAAAAAGGGAAAAAAAATTGATAAACAAAACTTACCAAAATTCAAAAGATACTGTTACAGAAATGAAAAAGTAAACCACAGGCTGGGATATAATTTCCCCAGTACATACACCTGACAAATAACTTACATAGGAGAATAGTTTTTAAAACTACAAATCAACAGTGAAAAGATAATACTCAATAAAAATGGGCAAAGGTTTTGCACAGATACTTCATAAAAGAGAATATATAAATTCCCAATAGACATATGAAAATATGGGAAATACATAAGGGAAATGCAAATTAAAACCACAAAGAGATATCATTATATATCCATTAGGATGGCTAAAAGTAAAAATACCAAATGTCAGGAAAAATGTAGGGCAATGGAATTACATTGCCGATGGGATAGTAAAAGAGTACATCAGCACTGGAAAGCTGTTTGGCAATTTCTCATTAAGTTAAATATCTCCTTGACCTTTGACCCAGCAATTCCCTCCTAGGTATTAATATACACACACCCCTCCCCTGCCAAAGAAAATGTAAGTCCCCAAGAAGCCATGTACAGGAATGTTCACTGTAACCTTATTCATTAGAGCGAAAAATTGGAATCAAGCCAATTTGTCTATGAACAGAAGCATAGATAAGTTGCAGTGTATTCACACCATAGAATACTATGCAGTAAGGAAAAGGAACAAATTGCAAATAAATGCAATCACATAGATCAATCTAAACAATCATAAACAACACACGGTCCAGGAATAGGCAAAACTAATCTATGAGGATAAAATCAAAACCATAGTTGTTCCTTTCAGAAGAGAAATTGGGAAAAAAGCTAAGGGCAATTTCAAAGGCAGTGTTTTATATCTTTCTTGGGACATTGATAACATGAGCATATACATTTGTCAAGATTCACTCATCCGTACACTCAAAGTCTATACTTATTACTGTATGTAATTATACTTCAATAAAATAAAGAAAAAAGTCCCCCAACACCCAAATCTGTATGATACATGTCATCATGGGCATGTATGATACGACGTAATCTATAGTTATGTTTGCATGTGTGCATCTGAAGAGACCAGTTCATTTGACCATGTGGCAATCTGTTCTTCTGAAGTGGATGTGAATAGGTTTTTCTTAATGCCTTATAAAAGATACTATTTAGACAAGACAGAAATTAAATGCCTTATAGGCCAATGACCTCAACATATGTAGTTGGATTCCTGAGTCAAAATATAAAAGTGCCTGTGGAGGATCCAAGTCCCGGAAAAGTGGTATAAAGTGCCCAAAGCCATACATTTGTGAGCCAGCTGCTGTAGGCTGATAGAAAGTAGGCATGGAGGTTGTAGTCCTTCCTATTGATCTAAAACACAATCCAGGGGCGCCTGGGTGGCTCAGTCAGTTAAGCGTCTGCCTTTGGCTCAGGTCATGATTCCAGGGTCCTGGGATTGAGTCCTGCATCGGGCTCCCTGCTCAGCGGGGATTCTGCTTCTCCCTCTACCCCATACCCCGCTGGTGCACTCTCTTTCTCTCTCTCAAATAAATAAATAAAATCTTTAAATAAATAAATAAAAATAAAAAACAATCCAAGTCCTAAATCATGGCATATTAGAGCTGTACAAAATCTAATAGGTCATGTGGGTCGTAAGCTTTCTAATTTTACAGGTAGAGAACTTGACACTCAGAGATGTTAAATATTTGCTCAAAGTCACACAGCTAGTTAGTGGTAATCAAAATAACCATACTCCCAACAGTGTGGGAAGCTATTATGTATGGATGCCTCTCATACATAAAATTACCCATGATTTTCAAAGTAAAAGTGAGTAGACCACCAGTGCATACACTCTTCAGTAGAAACATTGTCTTTTGAGTTTCCCACAGTCCATTTAAGTCTTTCTTTGAGAGATATTTGAACCAGATTTAGATGGGAGAGGCAAGAATGAGTAACTAATGGTGTTTGCCTGAGCCCATAAACCTCTAGGGCTGGCTCATGACTGAGAAAGGGTTTCGTTGCAAGGACCTACATTTCAGTTTCTTACCGCAGCTTTTCTGTAGAGGTTTTAAGATCAGACAGGGGAGTGCAATGCATCATTGAATTGAACCTGTCTCTGTTCTGCAAGGTGAACACAACTGTTCATTTGCATTTAATTTGAACGGTAATTTTACTGGGCTTTTTAAAATGACGTAAGGATCGTTTATATTTACAAAAGCAAAGTGTTGCTCTCCAAACTGTAACTTCATTGTTTTTACTCCTGTGACATTTTAGAAAACCTAGAGATCATGCTTGCAGCCCAGCTTTCCTTTGGAGATAGGGTTTGCAGTCTAACGTGCTGTTTATATTTTAATACAAACTGATTCTCCTCATAGTAGTGAAAGCCCTTGGGGACTTGTGTTGGGGCGGGGGGACAGTGGATATCAGGGGCCTGGAATTATCCAATTTGCCCCTCCTTTGTAAAGGACTTCTCCTGTTACACTTGCACCCTGACATTTGGGGCTAGTACCGAAAGACATTTGCACGATTAGAATTGCTGCTCCTAGAGTCTTCTCCTCATTCACCTGAGACTGTTTAAGGGCCCTGTGGTAAGTTCTACCAGCATCAGTCAGTTTGAGAGGCCTTCGGAAGTCTTACAGTCCGCGGAATGCCCTAGTAAGTGAGGTCCAGGGAGCGGCAGAGGCTCCTGATTCTCTTTTCTCCAACTCTTTTGACCTGACTTTCCAGCCCCTCTGACTGAGAAGCATAGGACCGGTAGCACTCAACAAGGCTGTTGAAAATCCAAACTGAGAACTCTGGGGAGAAATAAAACTATGAATTTATATATGTGGAAAGCACCATTTGGGGAAAACTTCTAAGATGTATTAATTGGGCAACATCTAGTTAGCTTTTTGGGAAAATGAATCAAAGTTGAATGACTTCCATTGTACATTATAATAAATAAGCCTCTCTTTAGCATGCTAATATTAGTCTTTCTTTCTAATTCCTGCTTTTTAATAAAAATAAACACATTCACGTTCGCCTTATTTTTTTTCTTTCACACCACACCAAGATTTCTGATGTACTATAAAATTTGGTTTCCAATGTCTGTTTTAATTGTATATGAACTCCGTAAATGCCCTGGTGCCAACATGTTAGGAGCCTTTAGTGAGCCTGTCTAACACGAAGCTAGACTTCTCTATGTGGACTGGATGACACGGGGGACTCCGAAGAGCAGTCACTTGACTGACTCCATTGCCTTGCTGGGACAATGTGAGAGCACCAGGAGGCATTTTCTGAGGCACCGTTGAGGCTGTAAGCCCAAACAATGTGTACTGGCAGAAACCCTCAGTAAATATTTATTAAGATCAATAGCTACATACGATGTGCTGATGGTAGCTTTCTGTTTGGAGTTAAAATTAAGGTGAATTGTATAATTGATGTATTAGGACCTCCTCTCTGCTTTTAAAGCACAAGACAGGTTTTTTTGTTTTCTTTTTTCCATATGACTTACACATCTTGTTAGTTACCAGACATTGCATCATAATGCTTACACATGCATTTAACCTATGGCCAGTCTGTCGTGGTCTGGTGACAGTGATATGACCGACAGAAACGTCTTGGATAAGGGCCAGGATCAGATTGTGGTGAGTCATTTGACCTCTATTTAGGTGGCCTGTTTTAAGGCGCTAACAGTTAGTTCATAATCACATTCAACAACACTCAGTAAGGGCCGGCATTATGAAAAGCAGTGCCTTTCAGAGAGGGCTCCTTGGAGGCTGGAGTGGAGAAGGAGGGTCCAGAGGACCCACAAGACTAGAAGATGTTTATAGAAGAGAAGAGTCTTGCTGGCCAGGGATAAAACAGTAATTTTCTTTCCCACATAAATGCTTTCAAAAGTCAGTGGTTGCTAGATCTTATCTGGACCTGCATTACCTTAGATATTCTTGAGTATTATTTTGAGCATTTGGGGTATATTTTCCATAATGCCCTCTTCCTTTAAACAGGTGTCCTTCAAAGGAAAGAATAAGATTTGGAGTTTTAATTTACAGCCAGATATAAAGAAAATTTAACTGGAAGGATCTTTTAGGGTAAGAACATAAACTATTTTGAATAATTCACTGAAAGCAAAGAAAATAATTTTGCTCCCATTTCTGCAGCAAAAAGGAAGAAAGAATTGATATTGTCATATATTCTATAGTCTTTAACAGGTGAGCCAAAAACTCTAAGTGCTACCCCTCCAGAAGAGAATATGATCTAAAGTACTGCATCCTCTGTGCTGCAGTCAAAATGGTAGTGTCAAAAAAGACATGTTCCCCCTCTAAAATCTGGTTTAGAGCAGCGATTCTGAAATCCTAGGTCTGGAATCACTAGTGATCCATTATAAGCCTTGTTCACGCATCATGCGCCATTCAAGATCTAAAATAACTCATCTAAGGTACTCAACTTTTAAATAAATAAATAGACTTTTAAATAAATAGTACAGACTGACCTAGACATCTCTTTAGAGGCTTATTATCAAAATGATTACAATTTGACCTCTAATTCTAGATGTAGTCTCCCAGAACATCTGTGGACTTTTTTCTTGGTTGGTGGGTTGGTTGGTTTTTTTTTTTTTTTTTTTTTTTTTTATGAAAGTAGTAGCCCCTCTGCCCAATCATATGTCAAAAGCTACTGCTATAGAACAATATCTGCAATTTAAGGTTAAATGCTTTGAAACCTACTGTCTTTGTCTTTGCCTAAGCTAATGAATCCTTTCAGTTCAACCTGGCCAATTATTTTGTTTCCTCATATTGAGTTCAGGAATAATAACAGAGTGGTTAGTGGGTGTTTTTGTTTTTAAGTTTGATCTGACAATTACCACCTTTTCTTTAAACAAACAGCAACCTCAACTAAATTTTCACATTTCCCCCCTTTTTTTTTTCCAGAAGGATTTTTCCAGAAACTTGACAGGACACTTCTGATTCCATCTTTTAAGTTTTGGATTAAAATATTGAAAGCCACTTGACCATGCACAGAGCCATAAGTAACTTGGCTCTATAAATCTCATCAGATTAGCAATGCAGCTCTGGCAGTATCTGAAAGATGGCCTGATCTGCGCTCAGTAATAATCTTTGCTTTTCTTTGACTACTCCTAGAATCCTGATAAAGGTGTATCTTTTGAATGTACTATATGCTTTTCAAAGATAACAAGTTATAATGCACTCATTTTTAAAATATTTTCTTAGGGAAGTTCCTTAAATGTTTATTCGTATTGCACTGACAAACTGATATAAAGTATATATGGGTATTTAGTATACTAAGTAATCAATGAGTCTTATAATCCTGTATTAATCCTTTATGTGTTGATCTTTTTGTTTCCCCTAGGAAATACTGAACTATAAAATAAAGAAATGCCATCAGGAGTCAAGGACACTGAAGTTTGGAAGGAACAGTTGGGAAGGGTGATGGGTGCCCTATCATATACAGAACCAAAATTATGTGGTCCTGGTCCCTGAAGAGTGCAATTTCTCTGTCAAATTTGCTGTAAACGAGAAAAGTATGATCAATTGGGCAATCACTTATTATTCAACACTCACACAGCTGTGCCATTTCCTGTTGGCTAAAGGGTGAGAGCTAAGTCCACACAGCAGCAGTAAATCACATTAGCAGTCAGCATTAATGAGCAAAAACAAGACCAATTTCTGCAACCCGATTGGAGTACCCTTACCAAACAGACTACACAGCTTACTGCAATGCCCTTGACAGGGCAATCAGCCATAATTCTAAGAGGAAATACAGATAAAGATTGCCTTCCAAGAAAACAAATTCTTCCCAGATAACAAGTTCAATCCACTGAGTTTTATGAACCTTTCCTCCATTCCTCTGTCTCCAAAAAAAAAAAAAAAAAACCCCTCCCATTTTGCTGATGTTGCATAAGGCCAGCTGAGGGACTCTCGAGAGAAGAGACAACTTCAGAACAGAGTACGCATCTGCCCTTATTTTCATACTGAACCTCATGTATTTGAAGCTACTGCATACCCATCATCTTAATTAAATTCTCAAAGCGAATGCCTTTGACTCAGATCCCTATTTTCTGACATGACGTCTACGAAGGCATCCTGCCCATGTTCTTGTTTCTCTGTCATCCCGCTCCGCTGCTGAGGTCCGTGAGAGACCTGTGCTTTCTCCTCACGGTGCACTTGCTCCTTCAAACGCTTCTGCTGGATGAAGTCTGAAGAGAGGCAGCAACCGTGAATAAACAATTAGGAGTATGCCCTACAATATTCCCCCGTGAGCCCAGAGCTCCAGAAATCCACGGAACCTGAAAAGGGGGGTGTCTGCAGTGTGTTTGTAAATGTCTGAAAGTATAGGGCACGTGATTTTCTAAGTAGCCTTATTTTGCAACGTGAAGAAGGCAGATGTTATCATCCTCTAGTAAGGATGAGACTAAGGGAAATAACTCAGTGTTTGCCCAAGGTCAGACAGTGCATTAGTATAACCTGGACCAAAACCCAAATTTCCCAACTTATAGTCCAGTGCTTACAGAAAGAACACAGAGCTGTTGTTGTGTATCCTTTGATGCTACCCTTCGATGGCTATTCTCTCTCAGTTAGCCTTCTCTCCAGGCCTGGCACCAACCCTTTTTTGTGTCAGATGAAATGTAGTTTCTGTGGGAGGGGTGGCTTCCCCCTAATAAGCAAAGGGTTAACCATAAAGGAAAGAATTCTTAAGCTCACACCTCTTAGGGCAACTGAATGCTGAATACACATGGTTTATTAGCCCATCCATTTTGAAATGTTTGCTATTTTTTTTCTCTCTCTTGAACTTAGGGGTTAAAAAGAGAAAGGATAGAGTAATAGGAAGACAAACAGGAAGAATAAGAAAAAGAAGGACATTAGGTAATGTATGCTCCCTAGATGGGGTTTCACATCTTCCAAAGGAATGTTTTTCTTTTCTTTTTTTTTTTTAAAGATTTTATTTATTTGTGAGAGAGAGAATGAGAGACAGAGAGCATGAGAGGGAGGAGGGTCAGAGGGAGAAGCAGACTCCCTGCTGAGCAGGGACCCCGACGCGGGACTCGATCCCAGGACTCCAGGATCATGACCTGAGCCGAAGGCAGTCGCTTAACCAACTGAGCCACCCAGGCCCCCCAAAGGAATGTTTTTCTTAAGGGAAAAACTTTCATTGCAGTCTAACAGTTTAGTCTTTTCTAGGACTTCAGATATCATTTAGATTTGAAAATCTCATTGAAGATGAAAAGTTACATCAGAGTTTTACAGTTAGTGAAGTGACAGGTGCAGACTTAAACTTGGAACCATTCATTCATTCATTCATTCAGTCAAGTAATCATGTTATTACCCAGCTGTAAGCCCTCCTATGTCTGACGGCATGTTACCCTTGGAATAAAATCCAGGGCGCCTGGAGGCTGAGTCGGTTAAGCGTACAAGTTCAGCTCAGGTCATGATCTCAGGGTCGTGAGATCGAGTGCCGCAATGGGCTCTGAGCTCAGCATGGAGTCTGCTTGAGATTCTCTCCCTCCCCCTCTGCCCCTCTCCCCACTCATGCTCTCTCTCTTGCTCTCGATATCTCTCTCTCAAATAAGTAAATAAAATATAAAAAAAAAAATCCAAATTCTATGATCACATCTCCAAGGCCCATTTATTTGGTTCCTGTCTGCTCCCTTCTGCTCTGCTACCTATTTTCTCCCCCCTTCGGGGGCCCCAATCCCTTTGGCCCTCCTTCTGTTCACATACCTGCCCAACTCTTTCCCTGCATGGGACCTTTTCATTCTCTGTTCCCTTGCCTTCCAGGGGAACTTCTTACTGCCGATTTGCTCCCATTGCTCTCATTTGCTCAGCATTGAAGACTCAGCCTCCTTAGAGAGGCAGTGCCAGGCCACTGGGTCTAATCCAGATAAACTATAGTTTATCATGCTATCCCATTTTTTTCTCCATAGAGCTTAGCACATTCATTCTTATTTATGTACTTACTTCCTTACTGTCTCTCTCTGGTCTGGAATATGTACTCTGTGAGAGCGGCAAACAGGACTGGCTTGTTTACTGTTACCTCTACAGGTCCTAGAAATGTGCCTGGCATATAGTAGGTGCTTAATAACTATCTATTGAACTAAATACTAAATGAATTTTTTAAAATATTGAATATCTATGAGACACTGAACACTAGCTATCCAAAGAAGAAAAGGAAAGAATTCTTGCTCTAACGAGACTCAGAGACTCGTAACTTCAGGCAGTTGGTTTTCTACTCTATTACACAGCCATTAAATTTCACTCAGCAACTGGCAGATTCCTGGAGATTCAGGTCACCTGATTTCCAAAAATAGTCATCACTATGATTTCAGATTATTCATTGGTAAAGTGATTTTGCCTCTCCTTTTGCCTGGCATAGGCCCTGTTTACAACTTCTGTTCTGACATAATCATTAGTAGTACCTTTTTTTGCTCTCAAAAGTGCCCAGTTTATATGACAAATTACATACCTTTTCACTGTCAGCCAAATACTAATAATTCATAATTATTGCTAGTTAGAGTGGCTTACCCACATAGACTATGTCAATTCAGTAATGTGGAAGGTCACAGCACATCTCTAGAAAAGGGCAACTTTCTAAGTTAAAAATCTGAGGGAAAAAAAGGGTGGATCTGTTCTCCCTGTTCCAATTAGTGAGTCCACTAATGAGGCCAGTATTTCCCAAGATATGTTCAATAATTCTAAGAAGTATAAATAAGAGTTACATGCAAAATATAAAATAGAGCAGAGATTCTTTACTGTGCCAGAAACTATTCTGCAAAGTTCACTTGCACTTCCTCATCATTACTATTATGATTCCTATTTTACAGATGACGAAGTTGAGGCTCAGAGAGGTTGAAGAACTCATCCAAGGTCACACAGATACACTTCTTGGTGATCTCCTGCCCCCAACCATTGTACCCATTGCTTCTCAAATGAAAGAACAAATAATTTGATAAAAACTTCAAATGGTGATATGGGCACAGTGTCTCCATCATTCATTGGGACACAGGACACTTTTTGTGAGGAGGACTAATGTTCTCCAGAGAAAACTTTGGCCAATGTTGCTTTGGGAACTTGATTAGGGCCAGCTATCCCTTTCTCTGTGGGTCAGCCCTGCATGCGTGTAAACACAGACCCACACACTGGGTCTGAGGCAGGGTTTTCCTTTGGGGGCGGGGCTCCAGTTTTCTCAGCTCTGAAAGGGAGATAAGACCATCCTTGGATCCATGAGGCTTCATGGTCTTAGCATCCAGTACTTACATCTGTGCTTTTAACCCCTTTTGGTGCCTTTTCATTCCCCATACTGAATGTTCTGGGTTTTCTTTCTTTCTTTTTTTAAAATTTTGTTTATTTATTTGAGAGAGACAGAGAGTGAGAGAGAGCACAAGTGGCGGGGGGAGGGGCAGAGGGAGAGGGAGAAGCAGACTCCCTGCGAACAGGGAGACCAACACCAGGCACCGTCCCAGGACCCCGGGATCATGACCTGAGCCATAGACAGACACTTAATCGACTGAGCCGTGCAGGCGTCCTGAACGTTCTGGGTTTTCACCTCACCTTCTCATTTACAAGCCTAGGAGTCTCCATAAAGGTACCTATAGATTTTTGGCCAATGTCCTTACTGCATTTTAATAGTTGAAATCTTTCCATTTGAAACACAGGAGATGAAAATGGGAAAAGAAGGACTTCTGGTAAGGAAAAGAGAACAAATGCATGGCCATTTTTGATCCTCTTTTAGATTTTTGGGGTGGGTAGGTAGGGGGATGGGTGTGAAAATGAGGGGGAGAGGGAGCAGAGTTGTACCTGCATTTTCCAACTAAGCATACTTGTGTTTTCTGGGTACATCTCTGATTCTTGGAAAGGGGAGGCTACAGAGAGAAGAAACCAGGGCAGGATCAGACACCCTCCTACCCAGTCTCCTCATTGCAACAGGGGGGAATGGCTGCCTTGTGTGTTTGGGTTCCTATGCAATACGGCTGAGTTTACAATGGCTTTTGCACTCAGTTATAAGCATCTTCTGCTTTTCTTTTTTCTCTGCTCCCACCTCCTCTACCCACTCCTCAAAACCTTTCTGCCTCCTCCTGAGTGACTGAAACTGACAGGTTTCAGAAGCCAGTGTGTTGCTGTGACCCAGACAAGCCAGTTCCTGCATCTGAAATAGCCTGGCTTAGCTATTGTTCCATGGCCTATATACGTGATACAAACCATTTCTTTCTAAAAAAATAAAATAAAATAAATAAATACAACCACTTAACCCTTCCCAACCCAAGATCTGCTTCCTATCATACAGCCACTTAACCCTTCCCAACCCAAGATCTGCTTCCTGTTTTTTTTTTTTAACTATGTTTCAACTTGGGTGAGAAATGTTTTTGCTTTTACAAATGTTCATGAGGATTACGTAAATCAGCCTCTATTAAAAGGTTTTTAAAGGAATCCTAATAAAAATCAATATGCACAGACGTTCCGTTTCCCACCTCCTCCTGGACTTGTACAGTCCCATCCATCAGCAAAGCATAGTTGGGGTGTTCAAGTTGTCCCAGAGACTTAGTCTGGAAATAGATCCCACACGGTCACCCTAGAGGGCGCACTGTTTACATTTTCGGCAAGTAACGAGACCGCGCTTGCTCCCAGGCTCCATAAAAGGGGAGGAGGCGGATCAGTTTCCTTCTCTCATTGAGAAAGAGGATTGGAAGGCCGGGCGTATAAAGCCGCGCAGAGAGCGTGAAACAAAGCAGTCGGATCGGAATTGGACTTGGGAAGCGCCGTGTGGAGTCAGGCATAAAACTTGGAGGGGAGTAACGAGCCTGGCTCCTCTAGCCCCTCGGCTGCGCTGCGCTCCAGGAGTTCCCACCAGCTTTGCGTTGTATTTTTATATCTGCTTTTTATAGAGAAATATATATTTTTTCCTCTTAAGAGAAAATTCCTGTTCCAAGAGAAAATAAGGCAAGATCAATGAAGGAGAGAAGAGCCAGCCAGAAATTATCTAGTAAATCTATCATGGATCCTAATCAGAACGTGAAATGCAAGATAGTAGTAGTGGGAGACAGTCAGTGTGGGAAAACTGCGCTGCTGCATGTCTTCGCCAAAGACTGCTTCCCCGAGGTGAGTGTGGCCGGCCGGGGCTCGGACGAGGGAGGGGGTCGGCCTGCGGGAATCCCCCCGTCTCGGGTTGGGCTTCTCCTCGCTTTCCCCCCTTCACCCGATTTTCTTTTTCTAAGCAGTCTTTCTTACTACTTCCCCCCTGGTGAGACTGCCGGGAAAGGGAAAGTGAGCTGGAAGCGTTCAGGGGACGCGTCTGCACATTCTGCTGTTAGCCTCTGAAACTTGTTCGGTCCTGTGTGCGGAACCCCGGGTTGGGAGGTTTGGATCCTCAGGTCTTGGAGAGCAGGGTGGTGCGGGTGTTGAGTCTGGCGTTTCGGAAAGGGTCCGCGTGTCCAGTGTGTGCGGCTTTTTTTTTTTTTTTTAATTGGGGAGTGAGGAAGCGATTTTCAGAGGGTGTTGTGCGGGTGTCGTGCATTTTAGATAACCTCTTTGCCCTCTCTCCTTCCTCTGTCCATTTTGTTTGTCCAGAATTACGTCCCTACAGTGTTTGAGAATTACACGGCCAGTTTTGAAATCGACACACAAAGAATAGAGTTGAGCCTGTGGGACACTTCGGGTAAGAGAGTCGTCGGACCGCGTGGCGCTTGGGGCGGGTTTCCAGCAGCACCAGGGTGCGTGGCGGGTCTCGGGACCCCGCGCGTGGCACGCTCCCAAGCACCCAGCCGCGCACCACCAGCGCACTCTGCGCCCCTGGGTTAACTTTGCCTCTTCCGAGGGTGGGTGAACATTTTGTCCCTGATGGGTGGGGGTGGGGGACGATGATGGGTAGAGGGGAATGGGAGTGGGGGGAGAAGGGCGCTGTGTGCCCGCCGGGTGACCCCGCAGAGGAACCGCTTGTAGCCAGGTGGCCGGGGAGCGGCTGGCCCGGGGGGAGGGAGGGTCGTTCCCGAGTCGTCTGTGGGCGGCCGAGGTGGCCCGATGTGGAGTGGCGGGGGGATGCATACGCCGCCTCAGAACTACCTTGCTCGCGGCGGGCGCCCCTCCAGGAGCTAACCTCATGATTGTCGGAGAGTCGGGGAGCGCAGCGGGAGTGGTGGGAGGTGGGAGAAAATCCCCGAAGCGATGCAGTTACGTGTGTATTCAGCGCTTGGGGGAGAGCAATGTGAGCGCAAGCGGCCGCGGCGCCCGTGACGCCTACAGCCAGGAATGCGCTGGTGGCGCGGGCAGCACCCGGCAGAGCGGTCGCCGGCCCCCGTCTCCTGCCGCCAGCCGCCCGCGCAGCCTCGGTGCGGATCTACAGATCCGACACCCCTCGGCAGCCCCCAGTGATCACGCCGCACCCCCCCCACCCCGGCCCTCGCCGTTCCCGCCTGACCCCCCCATTGCATCACCCTCCCACAGCCTACAAGGCCGCGGTCAGCGCTCTTCGCCTTTGACCTTCCTGTCCAGTTGAATTATTGGCGTCGTGGTGAATTATTTTCCAGGGTCTGGGGTTCAAGGCCGGGTTATCGCCTTCTCTGCGCCCACCCACCTACCTGGCGTGCGGTGGTAGAGGGGACCGGTACCCCGCGGGGGAGGCTCCCAACACGCGGCTATTAGGGATCTGGGCTGGGTCAGGCGCGGTTGAGGGCGGGAGGCTCCCTGGAATCTCGGGCTGGTACCCGTCCCCCCACCCCCAACACACGCACACCCCCTGCGGTGCTGGGAGGGTCGGAGCGGGGAGGGGAAGAATGCCGTTTCCCAGAAGGGTGTCGCCTCTGGAGGAGGAGGAGCCACCGGGAAGGCCGGGTGAAGGCCCCTGCCTTTCGGTCTGGGAGCGGGGCAAGGAGTTGGGCTGCTGCGGGTGAACCGAGCCAAATCCCGGGTGAAACTAGCGAGGAGGAGCGCGCAAGTGCCAACACGCAGGCGTTGCTCTCAGGCAGGGAGGCCCCCGAGGTGGACCTGCGCCCAGCTGGGAGTGGCCTCGTGGAGGTGCTTCTGGACTGTGCGAGCTTCCCGCAGCCCTTGGTTTTAACCTCCGGAGCCCCCGGGGGACACAGGAGATTAGGGAGCACAAGGAAGGGACCAGACTGACAGGGTCGCCAGAGGCAGTCCCTGCACAAAGGCAAACGAGAAGTCTCGCACGAGCGCCTCTCCACGGCCGGTGCCAGATGCTCATAGTGTTGCAGTGGGAGGCGCTGATTTTGTTTCCCTCTGGAGAGGCAGGCCCTTCCTCAAGCTTGGCCAGGGGCAGCAGAACCAGAACCTCACGGTGTTTTGTACCGGGGTGTGCACGCACAGTCTCACGACTACAGGGAAAGTGTGGATAGACAGAATGGAAGTGTTTTCTTATTTCAGTAGTTCCTGTTACCGGAATTGTTACACAGCCTAGTACTTAATGGGCCTTAATTCCCAGACACATCATGATATTTATTATGCCTGGAGTGCAGGACCCCTGGTATGGTACCAATAATTAGGGTCAGTACTTAACCCTCCCCCAGCCTGTTTGGACCTAATGCATGATGAGAATTATGTAGGCATGGGGTCTGTAATTCTGATCCAGTGTTGATAAAAACCCGTGTTTAGATCTTAACTACTGGTTACCAGGGATTTCTGTGTGCAAATCCCTACCTCCCTGAGTCTCATCTCATCATCTGAAAAAAAGATAAGAGCTAGACAAGGTGCAGGATCTCTCCCAGCTCTATGCTTCTTGGCCTTAGTACACCAGGCAGGCAAGTCCTTTTGTTTCTCAGGACCTCTGTGGGCTTCAGCTCTGAGTCCCAGTGGATCTGTCATCCCATGCTGGGGTTTTCACCACTACCCTGCAAGCCAGGTTCTGAACAGTGCCACCCCTTCCTGGTGGATTTAGGAAGGAGACTCACTTGGGTAGGGAGGGGGCATGGCTGGGCTTACAGGAATGCTGGGTTATGCTTCCCCTGTGTTCTGCTTCATGAGTCACAGGACCACCAATGGAGATTTTAGATTCAGCGACCAAAGGGCTAAGTTGGCTTTTTTTAGGAGAGAAAAGGCACGTTGTTTTTTCAAAGGCTAGAAAAACAAAATGTGGCCAGTTTGCAGTTGGAGGCTATGCTTCACGTGTGCAGATAAAAGCACTTCAGATATTCTCAAATATTTAATCCATGCCTGAGAGTTTGTAGTCCCTGCACGCGTAACATCATGCCTTGCACACAGTAGTCACCGAGTAGAATCTGTTAAATGAACCAATGAATAATCATATGCATAGTTTCCAAGGAGATAAGATTCCCTGACATTTATTACCACTGAATTACCTGTGCACAAAGAATGGCAACTTTATAAACACTGCCTTTCATCAGATTAAAGATAGTCACCTGAAATGAAGTCTGCAGTGAAATAATCACTGGTATTTTTATTTAATGAAACAAAACCTATGCATGTTTAACTAAAATATAAAGGTTTGAAAAAACCGTGAAAACATCATACTGCAGAAATTATCCGGTAATGAAATCTTAGTTGGATTTTAGATTTATACAAATGGGAAAAAAAAAAAAGGCATAAGGGAATTTAGAATCCTATTATGCTGTTTGTGAGGTGAAATGTTCGTTAATTAAGCACGGTCACCAAGCACTTGTTAAATTCTAAGAATAGATTGGTTTCCACCAAAAATGGTTTATCATCCATGAGTGAAAAACATCTAGTAAGAGCCATTGCGTCAGCTATGATGCAGATATGATAATCATATCAAGTACCGAACATTTTTCTACTTCATCTCAAGGTTTTCATAACAGATTTCTGAACAGCATTATTTTTTGACAAATATTTGACATTTTCTTTGCCCACTAAGACATTTGTTTAGTTCAGGTTGTGAAAATAATTGCATATGCCTGATGACTCTTGATACGTTTATTTTTTCCAACTGCTGTCAGTTTAACTCTGGAGAGAACATTCCAGCCAGTCTCTAAAGTCCTAAATGTCAGGTTTTAACCCCCTTTTAGAACTCTGTGAAAGTTAACGATTAATAAGAAAAATGAGGTATGCCTCACTTCTCTTAGGTAGGAAGAGAGATGGCATAAATGTTGTCCTTTGCATGGTATGCGCATCCTGTCTAGCCTCTGGGCAGAGGGGCAGACATTTAGGAGACAGAAGTAGTTGTCTTATGTGGCTTCTGTGCTTGGACAGCTTCTCATCGGGGGTCTCCTTCTCCCTCCAGCAGTCATGCAATGATGCATAGGCAAAATTGCTACTTTGGGTATAGGAAAGCACATCAGGTGGAATTAGGATATGTGGGGCCTCTTTGTACCAAGAGAAGAGAATTCATCCCCCACTTTTTGAGGCACAGTACTTAACAGTTCTTTCCACTCTGTCTCTCTCTCCCCCTCCTTTCGTTTCACATCTACTATGAACAGGCCCTCTGCTAGGCCTTCGAGATGCAGTGTTAATTTATAGTCTTGCCCCTGAGAGTCATATAGCCCTGATGGGGCAGGGAGTGGGGAGAAAGAAGCGCTCCCTGCCTAGTGTCGCTGCTAGGCGACCTGTGTTGAGCTCATTTTGTCCCGTTCTTTCCCTAGTCCGGAGTCCCTAGTGCTGATGCCTTCTTTAGGTCTTCCTCAGGTAGGAAGCACTTCCTCCTTCACATCCTCAAGGCACACACCGGTTAAAGCAACCACAAATGGCAGTTTGCCACCAAATTTCTTAGAGCTTCTTGAAGTTATTCCAGCCACCCCCGCAAAGTAAACAAAACCTTCTTTTATTTATTTATTTATTTATTTATTTTTTAATTTTATTTATTTGACAGAGAGAAACACAGCGAAAGAGGGAACACAAGCAGGGGGAGTGGGAGAGGGAGAAGCAGGCTTCCCGCCGAGCAGAGAGCCTGATGCGGGGCTAGATCCCAGGACGCTGGGATCATGACCTGAGCTGAAGGCAGACGCTTTAACGACTGAGCCACCCAGGCGCCCCGCAAAACCTTCTTTTAAATAATGCCACCGTAAATCCTCTAAAAGCGGGGATATTTAAAGGTAGTCTTTGGATGCAGATCCATCATATTCTGGGCTTTAATGAGAAACACTGCCTTTTCATTGATGAGGTGAGCATTTTATTTCTAGTTGCAGAAATGCTCCTAATGACTTTCAGATTCACTCAGTGAGTTCCTGCAAAGCAATGGGTAATGGTTTCAACAGTTTGAAGTGATAAGTGAGCCCAAAGTAGTTCTAATATCTTGTGTTTCAGAATGTGCCACATTTGCCAAGCACAGAAGCAATTTGCAGCATGAAGCCAAATGCCTACTAATAATAGGAACTTAGTCACTTAGGATCCGATCGCCGTATCTTCTCCCAAGTGATTTGATTGCGGTGTAATTTCAGCACACGTGATTTAGGGAGTAATAATGATTCATGCCAGCCTTTAACCAGTGCAAGTTAATGCACATTTTATTTAAGGCATATTATTAGTTCTAAAATACTCAATTCAGCTGCTAAAATTCCCCCACAATAACTATGCTCTCGCCTCATGAACACTCCTTTGAATCTTGTCATGATACAAGCTGCTTTTAGTCCATGGGAGCTGAAGTTAGCACTTCCTGCGCTGGTTTTAGCATGATTAACAGAGAAGGTAGTATTCTTCAAATCTTACACTTAAAGGAAAAGGGAAAAAAGAAAAATCTCAATTACCCTTGGCCCGTCTTTGAGGACAAACTCCTATACAAACAGAAGTCAATGCATATTATATTTGTACCTTATCCGTCACATTTGAAGAATGGTCTTCCTGACAAGCGCTGAAGTGAAATATTAACAGGGGTAGAAGTGTTTCAGCAGTGTTGGGGATTAGTGTGTAATTAATCCAGAAAAGCAGCTTCAAAAGAGTTCACTGTCCCTTTTTTTGTAATTTAACATGTAAATTAACATATCAAGGCAAGACCTATGGAAATGATTAGAAAACCAGTAAGTGTTTTTTAAGGTACTCTGTGTGCAGGAATTCTGCTAGATGCTGTGGGAGCAGGGGAGGCGGGGGAGGGGGCAAAGCAGTTCCTGCCCTCAAGGTACTCATTGCTCCCCACCCACCCCCCCCCCGCCCCCCCCCCTGGTACCTTAGTCCTTGTTTATAGGAGGGTGAGTCCAGAGATTCTAAAGCCCGATTCACCCCACAGAAAGAAGATCCAAAGAAGAGTTGAAGGCCACAGTGCCAGCCCGCCCCCTGACTGGTGACTCATCCTCAATGAAACCACAATTCCTCCCTTATTTCTAGAAGTTGACTCAGTTCTTAAGAAGTCTTTAACATCCCTCGCTCTTGAAAACGTGCCTACATTTAATGGCTCTCAGTGAAAACAAGATTCTGAAAGTTGAAGAATTCTCACTTAAATTAATCTCATTAGAGAAAGGAAGAGGGCAAGAATTTACAAAGAAGCCAGAGAAGCAGGAAGACTTGTGATGTGAATATCGAGGGCAAAATTGCAGAAAACCAGTTAGTTTTTAAGGTGGTAATGATCCCTAGAAGCTTAGACTTTCAAAACCAGGCTCAACTCAGTGTTCACCCTGAAACTCTGTAAGAGATAAGATTAAGGCAAAACAGGCCTCTGAATTTGCATGGTGATTTTCAATAAGCAACATATAAAACTATACTTGGAGATTTGTCCACCATGCATTAAAAAAAAAAAAAAAAGGTATAAATTCCCTTTCTAAGTCCGTATCTATCTCTAGACCTTTTTAAAAATCTCATTTACTCATGTTTTCCCCCCCAGTCTGGTTTCTTGCTAAGTTGCGCATTTCAGTGAGGTGTCCAGATTGGTTATTCAGACACCACCTGAAACAACCAGATGTTTCCTCATTAACCCAGTTCCTGCACGTAGATATGACACCAAGGACCAGTGGTTTCTCCAATTAGCTCATGGTGCCTGTTGGGCTGTGCCAAATGAATCAGTTGTGCCTTAGCCATTTTCTGAGGCCCTTTAAACATCTCGGTTACTATATATTGGCAACTTTACTCAGAGACCCCCTTGACAAAATAGAAATTTCATTGGCATGGAATGTAAGCTGCCTCAGAAGTTTTATCAGGTGTTGTGCACGTTGGTTTTGAAAAATGAGCCTGATGACACAACACAGCATGTGGCAAGGTGAATTCACTCGCCTCCAAGGAATCAGATGCTTTAGTATATAAAAGACAAAATCTTCAATCTATTACGGAATGATAATGTAATTTTGAAAATACCTGTCTGTGCTTATCCCTAAAGTTCTGTGACCTACCATGGTTCTACTTTAAGTAAAATATTTTGAGTCTTATACTTTTTTAAGTATCTAAATAAGATTAGGAGTTTAAATCTAAAGCTTTATTTAAAGCTCAAAAATAGCAATCATTTCTGCCTCTTTGACTTTCTCTCCAACTATGGACCTGCATTGCCCCCAGAAATTGAAAATATTGATTGTATTTTTATAGCAACACAGAAGTGCCCTCAAATTTTCATAAAATCTGTGTATAATTCCTATTAATCTGAACTTCTAAAGAAACGAAGGAAATTGCCTCCCTGGGAATGTTTGTTGCATTTTTATGGGCAGGGCGCTTATAGTGCAGACTATTTGGGAAAAAATAATTCAACAGAGTCTTGTACTAAGCCAGACACAAAAGTTCTGCCCAGGCTTGATTCACATTCTTGAGATTATTGCTGATTTGAAGCTTTCATTCTCAGTAGAGATGGCATGAGGAAATGGAATCTGCTAATAACTGGGCAGCTCATACAGGCTCACATGTTAGCTGCTGTTCGGTGCAGATGTTCTCTTGCTGGCCACTAAAAATACCAAAGGTTAATATATTTTCTCTGCCAAAATTATGCAGTAGTCCCAATTTTATTGTTCTTGGTAGCAATTTCTTACGCGGGATGGAGAAGTTTTTCAATTTCACATTCAAGAAAAGGAAGTTATGTTTATGAAATACTCAACTAGAAGGGTTTGCAGCTCTCAAGCTCCTGTAAAGCCTCAGTGTTTGAACTGGTTTTGCAAAAGGTTCCATAAAGCCTCCCTTTTGGGCATGAATCTTCTTACATATACATTTAATTATGGACATATATGGTGTGTTCTATCTTTGTGGAAGGATGACTGAAGCAAGCAGCTATGTGTCTGCAGAATTAGTTTCTGGGTGAGGCACTTTGTGACTATTCTTGGGCTGGAAATAATTGATGTCACCCGGAATTAATGATCTTGAAGACAAAGATGGTTAGACCTGAAATTTCAAAAGCCTTTTAGAACTTTGCTGATGTTTGCCAAGCTTGAGGAACTCTGAGAACCCCAAATGCGTACTGATTCTGGTCTACTCAGAGCAAAACTTTTTGAATGTATTGGGCAGGGGATGGACACATTTTAGCTGTGTCTTTGCAATATAGAGTTTCCCAGACTTTTCCCTCTGATGGTCTGACAGGTGAATTAGAAAGGACTTTGGAATAGTGCTGTGTGCCTAGAGTTTCGTGGAGTGGAACAGAAATGCAGCATCTGGGAATTCCCATGGGCATGGAGCCTGTCCCACATGCTGAGAAAGAGTTGTACTTGACTTGAGCAAAGCTCAGCACCTGGACTACCTGAATTAGAGGCCCTAGCACATTCCTGGTTATAGACCACTGGCCATATGTACTTTCTTACTTACAGAATGTGGGGCGCCCTTCCTTGTGTCGGGTTCAGTCCTACACTTACCCTGGAAGCTTTTCACGTGCATCTCTTAAATCTACAGAAGTTAAGTGTTTTGCTGTTTGGCTTCATGGAATGTTTGCAGACTTTTCTGGAGGGATGTAGAAGTTAGAGGCAGACATTGTCTGTTTGGTCGGCTTACTTCCGGGCTCCTTTCTGGTGTCTCTTCTGCCTCCCCACATTGCTTGTCACTTCCCAGGGGCATTCCTGGAATTCCTCTTCATTTTCCCTTGGCTGGTGAGTTGGCCCACGCATGCCAGTGATTACACCCTGCACTCTCCAGCTTTGCTTTTCTTACTTCCTTTGTGCAGTAGCGCAGGCTTTATGGGAAGAATAGGGAAGAAATCAAAGTGCTTAAGCACAGAGTGGACACTGTCAAATTACGCAGGTTTTTTTTTTTTTTAACTGAAGGCCCTGCTTAGCTGATGAATTGTTACTGAGTTTTTCCTGGTAGAACAGTTCTCTATAATTCTATATTGTCTCTTTTTTCTTTACTACAAAACAATAGAGATGGATTTTTCAATCCAAAAAAAGCTTTCCTCTTAACCCTATCAAAAAATAAAATGAACAAATGGCCTTTTTATTTTTAATGACAAATTACTCTTGTAGTTAGTGGTTAGACAAATTACGCTTATAACTAATAAATGCGGGGATCAGTTTTATTACCCCGTTGGGACACTTGTTGATCTAAAAGCACCGTTCATTAGCAAAAGTAGGAAGACAGGATCAAAGTGTCATGCCTAATTAGATCTTGTTAAAGCTCTTTAAAATTACCTCTCTACCTCACCAAGCAAGGTGGTTTCCTTCTCAGGAACCTTTACCTACAAATGTATTTTCATTCAAAATATTAAACCAAATAAAAACAAAAGCAGAAACAAACCTCCATAAGAATTTGGTTTCAGTTGCCAACTGTTTTCATTTTCAAGTCAGCGCAGTGTCTCCATTTTGCAGATATATGGGTATACCTACTAAGCACGGAAGGCAGCTCATTTGTAAGTAGTAAGCTGGAGTTTCCAGCCTTGACTGAGGCCTAAAGACAAAGCCAGATCCTCTTTGTGGCCATAAACTGGGTGGGGGAAGGAAGCCCAGTCCACAAAGGGAGGGAGGGGTATTCTCTGCAGCCACATAGTGACCTGAGTGCTGAAACCATTCCTGGATTTTACTGGTAGTCCCAGTGTTAATTATTCTATTTTAGCACCATGGTAATTCCCCAGATGTCTTCCCTAAATTTTGTATTGGGCAAAGATGGTCTCCATTGTTATGTAGAGTACTCTTAGATCCAAGACCAGTGGTGAGTGCTCTCATCCGGTCTTACTCCTCCTGTCCTGAAGGCACCCGGAGTTGCCTTTTCTCTGAAGTTCAGGTCTGATTGAGGCTGGAAAGTAGCCACCATGAGTTAGTTGTGTTTTGTAATGTCAGTGATTTCCAAGAAAGATCTCTGAAGCCTTGTTGGGCTCCTGACCACTGGAATTGTTGGAGAGCTGTACTTTATGGACTTGGGGTCATGTCCTATCTTGCCAACTTGGAAGAGCAGAGGAAGTCCTCGTGTACGTGTCTGGTATTTGGATTTCCTCTCTACAATCTGGAATTTTCTGACTCTGTGTTTGGCAAGAGACTTCCTAAATGTTTACAGAAGAAACTGTGTTAAAGTTAGACTTTGGACCCAGAAACGAGAGAGGTTGCAATGGAACTTCACAGAACAAATACAGAAATAACCATAATACCCAGAAACAGTGATACGCCATCTCATTTCTGAGACCTCTCAAAAATGCTTATTGAATGCTTAATGAATTATTCTCTTGACCTCAGATTTCTTCAAGTGGCTGAAAAAGCAGTCACAACTTGTCATTTTCAGAGACGACTTCATTCCAGTATGCCTTAATATTTAAAACGATTTGATTTTTTTTTTTAACTCTAAACCCTTTAAGCTTTTGGAAAATGTCTTTCAGTTGTCAGTCGCTGTTACACCAGAGTCCTGATTCCAGATGTGTGTAGGGCGCTACTGTAGCTCGTGAAAAATTCTGGCTTTGATTTCTTTCTGGTTCCTAGAACATTCCTGTCTTCCTTGCTTGTAGACACAGCCAGCTTGAAGTTGTCACATCCATCCCGAAAGCAGCTAGTGAAAAGGCCACCGTGTTCGTGGGGTCACGTCGTGAATGCTGGGGACCGGAGATATACTGTGAATAGGGACGATGCACCCTGACTATAGTAACTTAAGAGGTCTCAGAGCAGCCTCCTGAAAAATGTTGTTTTGATAGAATCGTAAAGGATTATTTTAAGAGCTTCTTCAGTCTTTCTCTCCTCCTGACTTTGACTATGGAGGTTTTGATTTCTCTGGGGACAGCATGTCATGTTTTTCTGCTGGAAATGGAAGGTGATGTCAAAATGAAATTGGGTTTCAAAACAGTTGGTAGCTTAGATTTTCTTTCCCTCTTCTGGACTCAAATATGTATGCATGTGAAACGAGTTTCGTGTGATGGCCTGTGAAACGTCAGTATACGGAATACGGAAAATGACTTTCTTAAAGAACAAATAACATTGGCAAGCTGGGTTTAATTTTATAGTCACAGCATTTTATAACAATTGGCTTCATGTAATTGCCCATCCTTTGGGATTCTTAAAGGAATAGAAGAAATTCTCTAAACGATGAGATGGTTCTGGGGTTGTATTAATTGGCTGGTAACTTGAACCTCTTGGGTACCCTGGATTTAACTCAGGCTGAGATCCTTCCCTCTCCCGAGATGGAACTGTGTAAAAAAGGGGACATCATCCAATATGGCATTTATTACATTCTTTGGTTGTAACAGGAAGAGAGTCCATATAGGGTTTGGGGGTGAGTTTAAGTAAGCAAGCTCAAAGGTCAATGGCTTATCTAAACTTGTAACTTTGTGCCATAGGGTGGCTCTGTGCTCGCTGGGGTTCTCTTTGCAGAGCTGGCCCTTTCCTCCCTCGCCCACTCATCCCATCCTATTATCAGAGAGATCCGGAGTTCTGGGCTCTTTCCCAAGAAGTAGCTCCATTTATGGTGCCTGTTACCACTCCGTTTATAATAGCAACATCACAACCATAACCATAGTTAATACTTATCAGTCCCTTACTAAGTGCCAGTCACTGCACGGGTTCATTTAATCCCGGGTTCATTGAATCAATTAATGAAATAAAATCTTCATTTTAGAATGAAGGTAGAGTCCTAAATCTACCTTGGCCCCCGACTTCAGGGGTTTGGAGATGGATTTGCACCCCAGGCCACCTGACCTCTGATGCTTCCACTCTGCCCATCACCCAGGTGCCGTTAGGGACTCTGGACTGTGCAGATTTCAATTTAAGGTCCTGGCTTCTCCCCTTGAATTTGAGACAGATACCAGTGAGGCTTCGTTGTCTTCTGGTAGAAATTGAATATATTACCACTGGGCTTTTGCTGGTTTGCATTCTTTTCTAAGAATTAGAAGAGGTGGGAATGGGGCCATGTGATATTCAAGGGCTCTAATTCAGAGGGGTGGAGTTCATGTATGACAGATACATGGAATTTTTATCTGAAAATGTGTGTATCTTTGTTTCTTCTCAGGTTCTCCTTACTATGACAACGTCCGGCCCCTCTCTTACCCGGATTCAGATGCTGTGCTGATTTGCTTTGACATCAGTAGGCCAGAGACTCTGGACAGCGTCCTAAAAAAGGCAAGTGCTGGGGACAAGGGCCCAGTTCAGTCCCGGCCCATGTGTAAAACAGACACGGGGGGTTGGCTGGGGAGCCCCAACACTCTACTTAATACTGTGCTATGTATTTTGTAATTAAAACATTGAAAAAAAAAAAACACTCGAGTACCATAACAGCATTTCCACACATACATGTCACAAGTTTTGATGATGAACCTGCTTCAGAGTTTCTTTCATTTTAAGAAACAAGATACCCTCTAAAGAGCCTCTGTGTTTATCCTTTGGGCAGAAATGGTGCAGCTAAAAATAATTATATTTGATTACTCTCAAGAATGTGTTTTCTTTTTTCCCTCCTTCATTTCCCCTATAGTTTGCGCCTTAGTTTACAGGTTTACATTTGACCTCAATTTAGATAGTGAGATGAATGCAGTAATTGCCATTTTAATAAGGAAGCTGTGCTTCGGCAGTCATGTTATTTATTAGAAATAGAACTGTTACAGGAGGAGAGGAGTGAATTGTGATCAGAGAGATAGCACAGAGTAATAAAAACTGTAGTTGTAAGCATGTGGTAGATAACACACCTAGTTTCTGAGGGTTCATGAGGTTCAGTAGGTGGAGAAGGGCCCTGAGCAAGCTCAGGCTGGAACCAGGGGGAGATCAGGAGGAAGGGAGCCTGTTGCAGGCTGGGTCACGGGTCCTGGGGAGGCCAGTGGGAGGGAGGAGTGTTCCTGGGCCTCCGCCAACCTAGGACTAAACCTCCCGGTAGTCACAGAAGGCATGTGCGTCCATGGATCAGCATGTATTAGCCACTAGCTGTTTTCTCAGTCCTGGCCTGAGTGCTGTGAGGTTTCAGAATCAGACCCTTCTATAGAGCACCCCACTCTTCTCCATGCACTAAGGCAGAGGATGTGGTTGAGAGCAAGGTAGCGTTTTCATTATCTTGCATGTTTTTATTAGTTTACATTTCCCTATTATACTTGACTGCTTGTCTTATGTGTCACTATGAAATTAGGACTTGAAGGCGATTTATTCCCCCTTCACCCCTGTCTCCTTACCAAACATGACAAACACAGTTAGCTCCATGAAATACGAATTTCTTAAAAGATCAAAGGCTCTTTTTAACTCCGTTCAATTTTCAGTAAGGGGTTATCTAACACAAATAATGCTAATGTTTGTCAGACTCAGGCAGGAATACACCTTTCCTGTCTTCAAGGCTTGTGAACAATTGCTAGACATGCGGAGGGAGGCCAAGGTCATTACACAGCTGAAGAACAACGTAACGACATGTCTCCTGCTTGTCTGTAGATAAAAGAGATTGCTTATTTACTGGTTTTTACTTGATGTAGTATCAGGTTATGCATAATTTATGATGGAAAGCCTTGCTCTTGTTTTATTTTGCTTTCGTCTTCTGAGACCTAATGAATAGTGACTTTGGCCTTAGAGATATTAATGAATGTGTTTTACATCTGTGTGAAGTTTAAGGCTCATGATAACCCGTGCTGTGGTTTGTCTTGATTAATTGACTCTTTAAGTCCTTGAATATCAAAGAGTTTAGAGTGACATAAAGCAGGATAGATCTTTTTCTTTTCTTTTTTTTTTTTTAAATTTTTTTAAGATTTTATTATTTATTTGAGAGAGAGAGAGGGATAGAGCACAAGCAGGGGGAGCAGCAGAGAGAGGGAGAAGCAGGCTCCCCGCCGAGCAGGGAGCCCGATGCGGGGCTCGATCCGAGGACCCTGGGATCATGACCTGAGCTGAAGGCAGACACTTAACCGACTGAGCCACCCAGGCGCCCCTCTTTTTCTTTTTTTTTTTTCCGGTTCATCTTCCAGTTGCTACTCCAGTGCCATCGAGCAAATGGGAGTGGCTTCTAAATAACTATGGAGGAAAGGAAGGAAGGGCGGTAGTTGGTGGATAAATTAGGCTCTCGTGGAAAGTGTATTACTTCCTTCAGTCTGCCCAAAGTACACCTCTAGGTCTGGAGATGTCCCCTCTAGTGGTCTTTTAAATGACTCCTGCAGGATGTCCCTCTTATTAGTATTATATACCTGGCTTCATCACCCTCGCTCCTCTGTGAATTCCACAGCTATGTCTTAATCATCTTTGTAAAGACCACAGTACCTAGTAGAGCACTTACTGCATATTTGTGAGTGTGGGCTGCAAGAGCCAGCCTGGGTCCCAATCTCGGCCCCCCAACCCCCCTTCCCCAGGAGCCAGACTCTCCTGGGACCACCATGAACCCCTGACTCCCATCCTGGTGGCCATTTCAAGCTTGAGGAAATGAAACCACAAAAAGTCAGCCTTTTGCTCTTTAAGAGGACAGTTGAAATTCCCTGCTAGGCATTTCTGGAGGTTCTAATAATTCTCGTTGGGTCACGTGATAGCTAGCCAAGTTGGACTAAATTGAAACGTGAAACAATTTATGTAATTTAAAACTAACTTAAGGGCGTATCAGCTATAGGACCAGATGCCTTCCCGAGAGCCCAAAAGATGGGCCTCTGTAAATGTCAGGGTCTGTGTTGATTCAGTCACTTGAGTGGAGGTTCCTTAAGGGCAGGGCATTCTGTTTATTAACATTGTCTCCCGTCCCTGAAATCTCATTAGCAATTTCAGCCCGTGGTGGCTGTTGAGTCTTTCTTTCTTGTTTTGCTTTGTTTTGTTTTGATTATGTTACATGAGTCACCGTGCATTACCCCATTAGTTTTTGATGTCGTTTTCAGTCTTTCTTGATAGGATTCGCGGGTGCAGACCTGCGCTGTGTTAGCTGTGCCGTAGTCCCAGCCTTCTGTACTGGGAAGTTCTAGCTCAACATAACCGAGGAGATAGTCCCTCGTTAGAATATATAATTATTCCTAAGGCACTTCGATCTTTCAGAGATACCCCAATAATTAAGAAATTATTGAAGCTACCTTCTGACAACACCCAACAAGTCTCTCGCAGTAGGGACGGATAATGAGTCACAGAGAAGGAGAATAGATAATAATATATATAAGTGTTCCCTAATGGGTCCACTTTAAAAAGTGGTAAAACTTTGGGGCGCCTGGGTGGCTCATTCGGTTAAGCGTCTGCCTTCGGCTCAGGTCATGATCCCAGGGTCCTGGGATAGAGCCCCATGTCGGGT
>NC_058405.1:114478255-114512510 GCF_002201575.2 Neomonachus schauinslandi | reverse complement strand
CTCAAATAAATAAGTAAAATTTTTTTTAAAAAGTAGTAAAACTTGGGACGCCTGGGTGGCTCAGTCAGTTAAGCATCTGCCTTCGGCTCAGGTCATGATCTCAGCGTCCTGGGATCGAGCCCTGTGTCGGGCTCCCTGCTCAGCAGGGAGTCTGCTTCTCCCTCTGCCTGTCATTCCCCCTGCTTGTGTGCTCACACACTCTCTCTCTCTCTGACAAATAAATAAATAAATAAATCTTTTTTTAAAAAGTGGTGAAACTTAGTATCTGAAAGATACTGAAAGATAAATGCAAATTTGCTTCTTCATCTGAAGTGACACTTCCTTTTAAATGTTCTTTTTGAGTCCCATTCCCAGTGTTTGCCAGTGGAAGAATTGTTTACCAATATATAGATGCCTGCACTTTGTTAATTTTTCATCTTTCTTCTCTCTCCTCGCCCCCACAGTGGAAAGGTGAAATCCAGGAGTTTTGCCCCAACACCAAAATGCTCTTGGTTGGCTGCAAATCTGACCTTCGGACAGATGTTAGTACATTAGTAGAGCTCTCAAATCACAGACAGACACCAGTGTCCTATGATCAGGTATGTATGTTGTCAGGGTGCAAATGTGGTTTTCAGAAAGAGTGACAGAGGTAGAATATCACTCATAAAAAATAAAAGTAGCCGCTTTTCTAAAGCCTCAAGCAGTGGTCAGCTCCAGGTTGGAGACTCTTGAGTACGATGCAGAATGAGCACCACGTGTTGAGATGGTGACATCTGGAGGAAGGGGCTGGCAATTTTGTGCCCGTGCCTAGGACCCTCGTGACAGCCAATAGCTCATATTGTGAAGACGGCAAAGTGATCTGGGGCAGGCAGGGGTTTGGCTGAGATTTTGATGGTGCTTTGATGCCTGACTCTTTCAAAAAGCTTTCCAATATTTTTTTAGCAGTTTACTTTATAAGGGTTATATAAGGATATATGTGTACGCATAAATAAGACAAGTTTGGGAAACATCTTTTAAAATGTGAAATGCTCTGTCATTCAGTAGGGTAATCACATGATATTGTGGATCATATTCTACACTTTGTATATCTCTGCAACTCTCACTGGGTTTAAAGTTAAATAGATCTAAGAGAGAATGTGGTCAAATTGGTAATACTCTTTGAGAGAGTTAATCTTATTTTACACTCAGCAGTACAATAAAATACTTAAGAAGAACATTGCCAGTAAAGTAGAACACTCCATAAAACTGTCTTTTAGAGAGTCATCATTTCTGTAAGGTGTTTCCCCCAAGTATCTAGAAGGGAGGAGGATCGGTTTCAGACGTTCCTTCTCCTAAAACTTAACACCAGATTCTAAAGAGAGTTCAAGTTGAATTAGCTAGAATTTTCCTTTGTATTCATCATTTTAAATGCTGCAGTCATCTTTGTCTTACATGTCTAATTAATAAAAACCTAGTTACTTGAATAAGTCATTTTGATGCACACGTGCTTATTCCTGTCTGCACTGGTTGTTTAGAAAGTCCGTATTTTGTGTTTCCCAAAGCTATAGATGCCACAACAGTGTTATTCCTTTCCTCATTTATTTTGGCCATACATTTCAAAATTGATTCTAAATTCCATCCCATACCCCTGTTTTTTATGCAGTCTATTGACTCGTCTTGAGCACCATTTACACTCAAGAAAAATCAGACTTTCACACCTCTGGGAAGTCAAGCTCTATCTATTGAGTGATGATAATCGAACTTCTTAGGACTGAGTCTTGACTGCAGATATTTATGGAATAATTTATTATTAAAATGTATTATGAAATAATTAAATTTTCAAAACCGGGCAGTTTTTTTTTTTTTTTTTTTTTTGCAGCAACCCTTGGAAAATACAGTTCACATATTAGAAACGTTTTGCGCCGCATTATTATTTTGTGGTATTGGGAAGACACTTTATCACTTTCCCCCAAGACTTATTGCTGATTATGATGCATTCTTTTGTTTCTCAGGGGGCAAACATGGCCAAACAGATTGGGGCAGCCACTTACATCGAATGCTCAGCTTTACAGTCAGAAAACAGCGTCAGAGACATTTTTCACGTTGCCACTTTGGCATGTGTAAACAAGACAAATAAAAACGTTAAGCGGAACAAATCACAGAGGGCCACAAAGCGGATCTCACACATGCCCAGCAGACCGGAACTCTCTGCGGTTGCTACGGACTTACGAAAGGACAAAGCGAAGAGTTGCACTGTGATGTGAACCCCCCGTTCTCTTTAAGGAGGACAAGGAAGTCTCGTGTAAAGAACACAGACCACAAAACAAAAAGGTGAAATCTGAATGAAGTGCACAGCCGAAGTCACGTATTTTGGAGGCTTAGGAGGTGTTTGAAAAGATGCTCATCTTTTTGGAATCCTGTCCTTAGGTTCGGCATGTAGAACAGGTGGTGACGTGAACACATTGAAGCGTTTGGAAGTGTGACTTGAAAAATATGCCAAAAAAAAGAGAGATTTACATGGGCTAGATAAAGAGGAATACGAGGACCTCCCCGAAGAAGAATCACGCTCTGAATGGTGCTTGCGTTTTTGTTCTCTTTGTTACAATCTATTCATGGATCTCTACTTTGATTTTTAAACGTTTTAATCTCCTTTACAAAAAAAGTATATATTAATATACCGTCCTCACTGGGGAACTGGCACTGTGACCTTAGCGTTTAGTTTTCTAGAGGATGTGATCTAATTTCCTTCTAGCTCATCATTAAAATGGAAATTGTATCAGGACCCATGGGATATCGAGAGGAAAAGTTGGTGAGGCTTTTTGAAATTGAAGATAACTGAGCAAGATGGTTCTGGAGAAAGGCTTTTGGAGTCTTGCAAGATATGCAGACCAGCATTACAAAGATCAAATAGATCAACTAGAAAAAAGATGTCCGTTTTTATTCAGTCTGATGGTTCTGTTCATCATTGTGATTGTCATGAAAAAGTGGTAAATTGCTCAATGTAATATTTTTGTGCGCTGTTTAGAAAAGAGGGTGTGTGATTTCTTTTGCCATCATTGATGAAAATGCAAAGTCAAATAAGAGGTGTCTTGGTTTGACGTCCTAAAGTGATCCAAGGGGGGAAAATAATGTAGGTACTATTTTCTCCTGAAGAGATAATGAAGGAATAGTTGCAGAAAGCACAGTTTGTGAGTAAAGCTGTCTGGAATTCAGGTACCAGAACTACAAAGCAAAAGGCCTATTATTTTGGGATGAAGCTCCGGAAGTTGACAGCATCTGATGATCTCTTGGTTTATTTCATTTTCTTTAAAAGAACAGCTATAAGGGAAGCACCCTCTTACCTAAGCTTTAGAGAATCTTTAGAGGAAAAGTCTGTGATGTCAGTCCCGACGCTCTACTAAGGGCATTTCCAGAGAGTGATTGCTAAACCTCACTTACCCAGATTCAGCCAACGCCCGTGTTCAATACTTGATTGCTGTTGTTGCATAAAATAATCAGCGTTTAAAATAGTTTACAGATACTTTTTGACCAGTTCCTTTTAGAGCTTCTTTCAGAGAAGAAACCAGATCTGACCTGTTTATTGTTGGCGCTTGTTGAAAACGAGCTTTCTTTCCAATGATAAAGCTTCATTTTTGAAGTGTTGAAGCTGTGCTCCCATTAAATTGTGGCAGGAGAGGAGATTAAGGTAATTACAACACTCAGTTCTTTGTCTTACAAGCACTTTTGTTTTGTCTCTGCAAGAAAATACCATTCCAGTCATTTCCCACGAAATACAGACGTTTTACCAACATAATATGCTTTGATTGATGCAGCATTATGCTTTGGGCAGTGTTACAAAATAGCTGGCAAGTGCTTTCTGTATTTAAATATTGTAAAGAGAAAATAAGTTATAACTGTTATAAAGCAGAACTTTCGTTGCATTTTTTTAAGTGTTGAAGTCACTTTGTATGTTTGTTTGGTCAATGTTTCCGCAGTATTTATTAAAACATACTTTTTTTTTCCTTCAAATAAAAAAGTAACCATGTCGTTGTCTAAATGTGATTTGTCCTTTATTATCTACTTCCTGATTTAGCTGTTTGGTTTTGTTTAATAGAGATCAATGATGAGAGCATCCGGCCTCACGTTTTCTTGAAGTAGTTGGCTTTGAAATTTTTTGACTCTTGCCAGTAGTGAAAGTTTCTTGGGAAAAGATAAATCTGCATAGATAAGAGATTTTCATGATGATTTCAAATCACAAGAAGAAAATGGAGTATTATCAGACTAAGTGATTTGATCATAGACAAAAAGAGCTAGGATACTGCATAAGATTAAAAAATAAGGAAAGAATTTTAAAATTGTAAAAAATAAGGAAATTCCTTGAACTCTTTGGTCACGAGACAGTTTGATGCAGTCTCAGGCCTGGTTTGCTTTCCTGCCCTTGGTCCCCCTTCCCCTTTCCACCCCCAGCCTCCCAGCCATTCACCTTGGATTGCATGTTCTTGTTCACAGACGCCAACTGTGTAGCTGACCCAGGCCCTACAATTACAGTGAAGGAAAAAAAAAAGGCACAAGAAAAAATGGCCTTGTTTATGATAACACATCTCTAAATAACACAGGAAGACAATATAAGCTTCTCCAGTGACCTGAAAGATAAAAACATGGAATAACTTAGAACCCAGACTGGCCTGGGTCCCCATAAACCCAGTTGGTTCACGGTCTTTAGCTAAAACTCTTACACATAAGTTCCACGTAAATGTCCAAAGATACTCCAAGTAGGACTTCAAATCTCAGCTATTCTTTCTACATAGCTATGTCACTTCCTACAAAAACTGCATCCTTGTGGCTTTTTAAAAAAATGCCTTTAGCAATCTTTGAGGTATTGTTACTTGCTTGGAAATAATTCTCAGAAGCACAAACCAAGGGGAAAACCAGAGGAGCTGGTATGAATGAACAAATCAAAGAGCACAGACATAATAGGATCGCCTTATAAAAAAATCTAGAAAGCACGAAGAATTACCAAAAATGTAGCTCATTCTTGTCAGGAAGCAGTAAAGAAAATAAAAGTACTTTCCTAATCCTTGGTGTTGAGTAACTTCTGGGCTTAATATCTAAATCAGGCTTGCAAGAAACTCGTTTCTCAGCAATGACGGGCACAGAAACATACACACACACACACACACACACACACACACTCTCAGAGCTGAGGTTCTGCTGACCTTGGCAGTATTTTATAGGTTGTACAGTAATGTTTCCCTCTAGTGAATTGTTCTTTTCCAGTGGCTTTAATTTGTTAAACCAAAAAGAAAAAAAGTTTGTCTTCAGCCCTGGGCATGTATGTCTTCCTTTTCTCCTGACTTTTTGCTTCTGCAAACATTTATTCTAAGCATTCTGTGAACATTCCTTTCTATTGATTAATGATCATGATTAATGCCTCTTTAAATACTAAAAGGTGATTTTCAAACTTTGAGTAAGACTTTAATTGTGTCTCTCTCACTTCTATTAATCTTTCCCAGGAATAGTTGCTTGGAAGATTCTGGTCTTTTAGAAAATGTGCCTTAAGTGCAAATTTAGAATAACCCAGGGAATTATTTTTTATTAAAAGGAATAAAAAAACCCACCTCATTCCCTTAAGACTCCTGAAACTCTGAAAGCTTCATATCCTCTTTTTGACAGAATATTTTGACATTAGCATTCTCTTTTAAATTGCCCCAATTTTTATTTATGTCATTCTTTCATTGACCACATATTTTTGAGTACTTACTATGTGCCTAGCATTTTTTGGGCTTGGAACATAATCACAACTAAAAAAAATCTTTGTCCCGAGAGTCTACAGTCTAGTAGAGGGAGACAGGATGCACAATGTCTGGGTGTGATTTCCATCAATATTAACTGAGCCAGAAGTGCTGGGTTGGTGGTAAACATTCTGATACCTAGCCAGGTGCGCCAACGCAAGAGCCACCAATATTCCACAGCATTTCTATGTATAATAACGATGGTGCAAAAGGGATTTGCAAGTGATCCTAACAGCTGGAGTCCATTTATGGTGATCAAGGAAGACCAATGTGAATGATGGCTGCCAGTCATCATTTTAGTTTTTGTACAATGACTTAGATTTCTAAGGATAGTTAGAAGGCCAGGAGGGGAAAATATCCTTCCCATCTGAACCTGAATGGCCCCCAATCTGTTTGTTATAAAATGTGCTGGCATTGTTAGAGATTTGTACTTTCTTTCTGTGAAGTCTTCATTTGTTGAACATACTGGAAAAGTGAAAATGAAATAAATGAAAAAAAAATTATGAAATGAAATGAACTCTCTGGAGATTACAAAATTAACTCAGGAGATATTTATGATAGCACTTTGAGTGAAAATGTGGAACCCATTATTTATCTAATGTTGAAAATAGGTATTTATTCGTAGTCTAAAAAATCTTTTTGAAAGTATTTGCTAACAGTGAATTCTAAAACTCTTTGTCTCTGACCCCCTTGGGAACACAGGAAACAAACTCTAATGAACCCTAAACCAAAAAAATTCAGGATTGGCAAAACCAATTCACTCTTTGGGATTGTTTGTTTTCTGTTCAGATTTTGTTTCTTTTGAGGGGAATCATTAGTGCCTTTCTTCATGAACACTGAAATAAAATTTTTAAAAGGCATTCCACAATGGAAATGAAAACCAGATCAGTATATGGTCAACCCTACCGTCAAAGTCATAGTTACCACTGAAATTGCACACATTATGTGCCAGGCATGGTTCTAAGTGGTTTATATAATAACTCATTCCCCATCACAAATATATTCAGTAGGTTAAGTCCCATCAAGTTCCTTTTTTTTTTTTCAGCTAAGGAACTAGGTATTTTCTTCAGGATCACATGGAAGATGCAAGATTGAACTCCGGCAGGGCAGTCTGGCTCTGCAATCCCAGGCTTTTTACCATGACACTATCTCGCCATAACAAAAACTTCATGTGAATGGTGTGTGTTTCCCGGGTGCATGAAAGCTGAACGTCATGGCCATGCATCTGCTTGCTGAGCCAGAGTGTAAACTACATCCACCCCAATTTCCCCAGCTCTGCACCCTTACTAGTCCTTCCCATGATCCCAGCTACCTCCTGACTCTGCTCACACTCCTATTCCCTCTTTCACCTCTCCCTTTACTTCTATGCATGTTTGCCCTGCTTCTTGGGTGGTGAGAGAATTCTCAGGAGACAACGAAAGGACCTGTCTTAATCTGCTGAGGCTGCTATAACAAAATACCACAGACTGGGTGGCCTACATAACAGACATTTATTTGTTACAGTTCTGGAGAAAGGAAGTGCAAGATCAAGGTGCCAGCCCATTGTGTTCCTGGTGAAACCTGTCTTAGATTATAAATGGCCACCTGCTCGCTGTGTGCTCACATGGCCTTTTCTTCAGAGTGGGTGGGACAGGGGGAGATATCTTCCTCTTCTTAAAAAGCCACCAATCCTATTGCGTTAGGACCCCAACATTTATGATCTCCTTTAACTTTAATTACCTCCTAAAAGCCTTACCTCCAGATATAGTCACTTCGGGAATTAGGGCTTCAACATATGAATTTGGGGGGGATACAATTCAGTCCATAGCAGGACCCATGGATAATTGATACATAAGGCATTTCAAAATCCAAGAAAGCCAGTTGGAGGGGGAAGCTACTCTTATTCACTTTTGGTTTCCCAAGGGTGCACCCCCAGTAAATTGCTGTGTAAGGATATTGAAGGATAGCTAAAACTTACTTTCCTTCACAGGGAGCTGACATAGTTCTAGAGAATAGAGATGGACAGAGAAAACCCAACGCAATTCAAACAAGGCAGTGATTTCCATTTGACCGATCATCACCAGGGGGAATTAACTAACCATAACAGAGCTGAGAGAAATGCTACATGCACCTGTCATCAGGATCATGTGGTAAGGTTTCCTCTTTTTTAAGTGCCATTATACACTTCTGGAAAAGAAGTTTGTCATCCTCTTCTTGTTTATCTAGTTCCCAACCTTCTCAGGCCTTGTCCTTCATCCACTCATTGTCCAACTGGGCCAAGTGGTCATTTCTAATCATTTGTTCATCTTTCTTCAAACATATCCTGTGGAAGGAAGGCCAAAGGCAATTGGCTAATATGACTTTTATGATCTTTTTTAACATCATCAGACAGTCTGAAAAGATCTGGACTTTCTTGGTCACTTTGTGCCCAGATTTTCCCCAGTCTGTGAATGTGGACCTCTAGGTCTCCTCCTTCTGAGATAGCAGAACCTCCAGGGTGTTTGAAATACCCTTGACTTTTAGCTCTGCAAGAAAGGGACAGTGTTTTATGTACCAATGTATACTCATCATTTGCAACAGTAGATAGCAGGTTAATTAACTAATTAATTCACAACTTGAACTACCAAATGAAAGGGTGCTCTTTGGGTTGCTAAGGCCTGACTTGAATCATGTCTAACAATCTGGGTTAAGCAGAGTTCTCAGGATTGTCTCAGCCCCTAAGAAGCTTGCTGGGTCTGGAATTACAGGGGGAGGACAAGACTATGCTGGAAATCTTTGTGTACCTGTGGCCATCTGGAATGTACTCACCCCAGTTTTACCCCAACACCACATTTGCCCCCTTCTCCACTGCACACATCTCTCCTGCCAGGAAAATATCGACCTATGAGAATGTCACAGAACATTCTCAATTCATTTAGTTGTAACACACAGCTAATGTATTATAATAATTTGCAATATATAATATTATATTATTACTTGAAAATCCTCCCAATTTTCCAGCCTTTGACATAAATAGTCTAGAAGTGGGGTATGTGATAAATTGCTGGGGAGGGGGGACTCCTTCATCCTTTATGTTCCCCAAAGGCAACTGATCACTTGTTAAAAACTTTGGGTTTCCCTCTGCTCCAAACACATAGTTCTTTCCCTCTTTTCTTACCACTTGTTCATGCTTAGCTATAAGAATTCCTTTTCTGCTTCTTCCTTCTCTGCACATAATATCCGTGAACGTGACTCTTCCTACAAAACTGTGGCATAAAAAGTAAATAGAGGCAAGCAAACATAATGGAAGCTGAAGAACGGATCCCCATGCATGCCTGCTTCCTAATCCCCATTAACGGTGAATGTTACCCTACGTGGCCAAAGGGACTTTGCATATGTGACCAAGTTAAAGATCTTGAGATGGAGAGACCATTCTAGATTATCCAAGTGGCCCCAAGTAATCATGAATCCTTATCCGAGGGACACAGGAGAGTCAACAGTGGCAATGTGATGACAGAGGCTCTACAGAGGGACAGAGAGAAAGAGTAAGTGAAGCTTCTGGCTTTGAATAAGGAGGCAGGGGACCAATAGCCAAAGGATATAGTTGGCCCCTAAAAGTTGCAAAAGTCAAGGAAAGGAATTCTCGCCTAGAGCTTCCAGAAGGAATGCACCTCTGAAGACCTATTTTAGACTCCTGACCTCAGGAACTATACTATAATAAATTTGTGTTGTTTTAAGCCACTAAGTCTGTGGCGATTTGTTAAAGGAGCCATAGGAAGCTAACATAGGTAGGTTAAACAAAACTCTCCTCTTCCTTCACCCTTTACATTCGGCTCCTTTATGTTATGAGGTAATGGGCTTTGCTCATGGATTTGCTACCAAAAACCCAAGCCACTCCTTCCCCTAAATGTCTACCTGCCATTCCTGGTGAGTGTCAGGAATGTTCCCTCCAAAGTTCCTAGACTACAGTCTCAGCCCACTGGCCTGCCATGTGGATGGATAGTCTCAACAAACAGCCCTTCTCCTATCTCCCGAGCTCTTTTTGGGTTGATAATATTTATAGCCCTGATCTGGAAGACAGAGTATTTGAAGGAAAATAGTCAGTGTTCTGGGATAAAACATCTACAAAAATTTGTGTGGGCCTTTGGAGAAGTGAAGGGCTTAGTTCCACACTTAATAATGTAGATGGAGTTTAAGCAGGACATATATACATAAAGTATCATGAGGCAGTGAAAGATCAGGGGCAAAATGGACAATCAGAGGGAAAAAAGTATTGTGGCTGAGGAAGTTTTACATGTTTTCTTAGAAGTGTAGACATTTTATAGGAGAAAGGGACATCAGAGGTTATCTATTCAGGATTTTCTTCACCTTTATTTTTTAAGTTACTTTTCTTAAAAAAAATTGATGAAAAGTATAAACACCCCCTTTATCCCCCCCAAAAATACATATATGCATTTAACCATGTAACCATAACATTTTACACACAATTTCAGGAAGTTCCCAGGATTGCTTTGATATTCACCCATAAATCTAAACTCTCCAAGCTAGAAATTCCTCTGTCCAGCTTCTCTATTATGCAAACAGGAGAATGGAGGCCCAGTCACGTTCGGGGACTTGCTGGAGGTCACTAGAAGTAAGGTACTGGCAGAGACAAAACCTAGGCTTTGGAATTCCTGAGTCGCTGTTTTCCCACACCTTGACCAATGAGCAGCCTACTGCATGAGGAAGCCTAGTCACTGTGCATTTGCCTTTTGATGGGGAAGGAATACGTGGTTTCTTCTAAATCCAGATGTGGCACTGCAGGCAAATGCAGCAGAACTTTCCTGAGAGTGAAAAATAATACAACAGAAATCATTGTTTGGGTGATGTCTTATGCTTTGGGGGACCTAGTCATTTCCATAGCCAACAAATGCTTTTTGAGTACTTTCTTTGTGTCAGACACTGTGTTCTGCGCTGGGCATAGAGAGAGATAAATCTGACCCTGCCCTTGTCCTTATGGATGCCAGTCTAATGGTGAGAAAGACAAATAAAAATAAAACCAGAATTCAGAGTGATAAGTAGCATTGGGAATGTATAAACAGTTCTCTCCTGTCTCTGTTATTATTACTGTTGGTGATGTATTCTGCTCCTGTCTTATATTCCAAAGACAGATTCTTAGAAGAATTAGAAGACCAATAAATAAATAAATAAATAAAATCAGATTACAAATTGCAGGTACTCCCCCCGACCTTTGTAACTGTATTGAGAACAAGGACTAGTCCAATTCTGTCAATGAAAAAAAAAAAGTGATCCTTTGTCTTCCAAATGCAAGCTCATATTTTTCCTGGGATTAAAAGAGAGAAGGCACAGGTGTTCTCCTGATCCCATGTACAGGAGCAGGAGGGTATTACTTTTCATAATCAATAATAAAAGGAGTGACATGATGTCTCAATAAAGACATAAGCACCATAGCGTGAGTGCGTGTTGCTGGAGAAAAGAGGACACTGATCTATACGGTAAGACCAATTACCTTCCAGAGCAAAGCATCAGTCACAGCCTAGCTGTCCTAAAGAACAGAATTCAGCAGTTCAAATCCCAAACCTTAATTCCTTAACGAGGGACAATGTGAGTGGCGTCTTTTCTTCTCATACTAAGCCATTTTTTAATTTGTGAGACTTTCATACTGCTTACCCAGGATCTGTTAAACCCACCTTAGGCAGGAATGAGTCATCCTCTCTGCAGCTTTAGATAAAAGACGGTGGGAAATCCCCTTAATGCTGACTTAATTATAAAGAAATGGGTGTCTGGAGAAAAAGGAACAGATTGCTTCTATTTTTAAAGAGTCATCTAGATTTATGGAAATAAACCTTCCAGCTGCATAAAAGTCTGGGTGTGTTGGCAAAGCGTGGTCCTGAAATGAAGCTGTCAGCCAAGAGAAACCAAACCTCTTCGGGTTTCATATCATGGCTACTTTTTCACTCTCTGATGTCCTGCTGGGGTGGGAAGAAAATATCTTTCTAGATAGAATGCTGCCAAATTCCTTGGCATCTCTTGACATCACTCAAGAGAAAAATTGGGTTGGATATGCTGTTCGCTAATGACACAAAAAAGGTTGAGGAGTGGTGAAGGAATGGTGAGAGTTCGCGGGAGAACACAGGCAGAATGGTGAACGAGAAGCTTTTAGACAGCAGACCCCAGATCTCTACATTTTTTTCACATTGTTACTCCTTTAGGTGCTGTCCACGATGAGATGGTGAGAAAGTGTTTTTGGTGATAATTTGAATCTGGGTTTATTCTAATCAAACCACCGTAGAATGATCAATGGGGTTGTTTCTCATAAAACTGGGGTAGGAGACAGTATCATTTCAATTCATCTTTATTGCTGTTATTTGTAGTTTAATGGAGAGCAAAGGAAGTCATAAGGAGAAAAGGGGATGGATAAAATACAATGCCTGCTACCTTTCCTTGGGAAACAATAGAAATTGGCTTAAAACTGGCCTCCCATTACTTTTATGCTCATGTTCTATCTTTGCATGGTTTCTAAGGTACAGCCCCCTCTGTTCCTTGTTTGCCAGTTGAGACTCATCTCTTACCACATTTTCCCTCTTCCCAGACACTGTTTTTCTCCCCTCCTGTCGTCTGCTCCAGCCTTGAGGAGCGTCTTTAAGTTCTTTTAAATCTGAAACTCTTACAGTCCATGGACCACTAGCCCCCCCCACATAGGTCATAATCTGATCCCAAAGTGTAGAGGCAATTGCTTATAAGGGAATGATTTATATAATACTACATATAGGATGTAAGCTTTTTTCCCGGTCCCAACTAAAAGAAAAAAATATTAATGTATGTTCTTCTGCATTCCTTAGTCTGCATGAAAACTAGGAAAATGACTACTGTCATTAAATTCTCTGTCACAAATGCTATTGCTTCTGCCAGAAATACTCTTCTCTCTTCACATAGTTGGCCTTGGTTATCTGGCAAACTTGCTCTGGTCCTTCAAATCTCAACTCAGGTAACATTGATCTAGGTATATTCCCACTGACCTTATAAGTGGGGTTAGATGTTCCTGTTCTCTGGATCTAAGGGACTTCCCATATCACAGGATGTGTCACAGTATGAGGGGACATATCTGCCTTTTGCATCATTACAACCAAACATCTGATCTGGTTTCTGGCACACACTAGGCTCTCAATAAATATGTGTTTATTGAAGGAACGGCAAAGTTAATATTCTTCTTTCATTTTCCCTGCCAGTACTAGCCCACTCCCGCAGGAAGGAAGAAAGCAAACCAGGGCTATGCTCTTCGGAAGCCGGGAGACTGAAACTCATGTGCCAAGAACATGTGCCGAGTGGAGATGGGGAAGGGGGATGGAAAAATCATAAAAATAGAAGATGAGACATAATGAACAACATTTGAGGAAATAGGAAAAGGGCCTAGGACATTTTTAATATGACTCCAAGTGAATACATGAGAAAAAGTAAGCAATTATGTTTAAGAAAATAGATTTAGTCTTGGAGTGAGGGGTAACAATACAGAAGAAAGTCTTCAAGAAACTTGGGCCTAAGCTTCCACTGAATTTTCAGAGGGACTTAGTCGATGCAAATTGTGACACTAGAGTCAAGCCTCCAAAACAAAAGAGGGATTGGGAGGGTCCAGAGTAGACCTCATTATAAAACAAACTTCAAAAAACAGGCTATTCTCAATATGAAAAGCAACGTCATTACTGCTTTCAAGCAATCCATGTTATTTCAAGATAAGAAAATGAAGTAACAAGACTTGCTTTTCAAAGGTGGCTCATGGAATTTGGCTTTCTCACTCTGTTGTCATCATTCAACTATGAGAGAGTATGGTCAACATTTTTCATTTTTGCTTAGGAAATAAGAAATAGAAGCTAACAGAAAATGCAATCAGAATACAATTTGCTCTAAGGAAGAACTTAACACTCTAAGTGTCAGAAAGGACACTGAAGCAAGCACTGTAGTCTTAGAACACACCTCCTCCTGTCTGGAGGTGAGGTTGATGATGCTTTCCCAAAGCAAGGCCCCTTCTGGCCCTAGCATCATGATTAATGGCGTCATGAGCTCATCATATGCACGTACCTCAATGCGATAGATAAGCGTGGAGACGCAGGTTCAAATCCTGGCTCTTCCACTTCTCCATTGCTAGATATAACTGAGATTTCCTGCTTTCTTCTAAGAGATGGAAGGATAATAAGGATAATAATACCTAAACATAGGTTTGCTATGAACATTTTATTTTTCCTTCCTCCCTCCCTCCCTTCCCTCTCTCCCTTCTTCCCTTCTTTCACTCCTTCCTCTCTTATTTTATTGTGGAAAGAACATTTAACATCAGATCTATCTTCTTAACAAATTTTTAAGTGCAGTATATCCTATTTTGACTATGGTTGCTACAATGTTGTACAGTAGATCTCTAAAGCTCATTCCTCTACTTCTTTTAGATCTTAGCGTGATCCCAGGAAGGCTCTTCTTACCCCATCTAATGGTGTCACTTTCCTCATCAGACAGTCTCATTGCACTGTGTACCCCTCCTTTCTGGCACTATCACAGCTGGAATCTGATACTTATGTCAGTCTTTGATTTCTGTGTGTCCCTGGTTCCTAGTCTAGTATCTGGAACCTAGTAGGTGCTTGATAAATTTAGATTGATGAATGGATCATTTAAAAAATGAAGATATACCTGAATAAAGATTAGGATTAATAAAAAGATGAAGAGACATAAAATGGCACATCCTTAGCTCCGTGCCTTGCCTCTTAGACGCTGCCATACCCTTCGCCAGTAAAATTTCCCTTGTTCTCACGGGAAAATGTCATCAGGACTTTTTCAGTTAATTTCGTTGCTTGCTTGCTTCTTCGGAAACACATGTAATTTCTATAGCTACCAACAAGCTAATCCAGGAGATATTTGGGAATGTTCAGAAGCTGGAAGACTTCATAGTGCAGTTCCTTCTGTGTTTGTTCCCCAACAAGATTTATCTTTGTTTGTCCTCCAATCCCTGCCTATAACCCCGCCAACCCTGCAGACAAACATGCCTCACACAAGTCTATCCGAAACCACAGGGACCACATCCTTAACTAACAGATAATTACACAGTAGTAGACTTTTTTTCTGGCTCGCTTATCTATAATTTTTCATCCTCCCTGCTTTTTTCTCACTGTCTCATAGTTCTTGTTCTTTTAACCCATTGGAGCTGCTTGTGTTCCCATGTATCACCCACCATAGTTTTACTTCTCCTGATAATATTCTCAGAGCACCTTAGTGTGCTGTGGAGGCCAAATAAAGATCATGGATTCCTTCTGACAAAGTTAAAGAAATTTAAAAAAATTTTTATTTATTTTTTTTATTAAAGATTTTATTTATTTGACAAAGAGAGACACAGCGAGAGAGGGAACACAAGCAGGGGGAGTGGGAGAGGGAGAAGCAGGCTTCCCGCCGAGCAGAGAGCCTGATGTGGGGCTCGATCCCAGGACCCTGGGATCACGACCCAAGCTGAAGGCAGATGCTTAAGGACTGAGCCACCCAGGCGCCCCTAAACATTTTTAAAGAAAAATGGGACCAGATTCTTGAGAATGTAGTTCTTTAAATCTTAGTCCTTTGTATTGCTGTGATAAAGATCACTACATTGTAAGATCCGTGAGTCTAGGAATTCTATCCCAGCATCTAATACAGTATGTAGTGTATAATGATTATACAATAAGTTTTTGTTAAATAAACAATGAAAATTTATTATACACTGGACACATGAGCCTTCTTTATACAAGGTATATGATAGCAATGAAATACACTTGGATAGAATTAAAAATGGACCTACTTATGCCCTATATGAAGTAGAATCATCAAATTATATTGTAGTATAGTGTAGTATAATATTTTAAAGATGGAAGGGAATTCTGAATCTCCTCATGTTGACCAAAGTAGAGTGGTGCAGAAAGGAAAAAAAAAAATACACTTCTCTTAAGAATACAAGCAATGTATATAGCAACTTGCAGATTTTAAATTATTATTAAAATTGCTAAAGCCATTATAAAAATTAAAGCCTAGAGAGAGTACTGATTGACATCTCTTGATGAGTGAGGACTGAGTCATATTCTTTTTATTCCTCCTTGGCATCTTTCATACATGTTCACTAAATATTGGTTTCCTGGTTGCTCGAACAAATAATGTACAGGAATTTCCCTGAATTGGTTTACCCAGTGTTTTCTGTTTTACCTTCTTGATCCTTCCACTTTTATGAGCAACATGATTTGGTGAAAACCATTAGCTGACATTTCCCCTTTAAGGGAATGGTTCCATATGGGCTTGTTAGAGTTCCATATGGTTTTGTTAGAGCCAAATCTTCCATAGTGTTGATGTTTGTGCACAGGTTAACATAAAATACCACCGGAAAAATTCCTTTTTCTTCTTTTCAGGGGTCCAGAGCTCTGTATAAAACTAGACAGTGAAATTAGCTCAGATGTCATAATTTCCCGAAACTTGGGTTCTTTTCTCTGTATCAAACTGGTAGAACTCTCATGGTTTTGGTGATTCTGAAAATTCCTTTGTGTTAACAACAAATTGTCTATTTAAGTCTTCCCTTTACAGAAGAGTTTGACCAAAATAGCGTCTGCTTTAAAAACTAACCTTAGATTAGGTTTTTTATTAAGTGTCATTCAGTTTTAGAAGACCTAGTTATTTATCTATATAAGAGACTTCAGGTTAACACAGTTTTAAAACTTGATGATAATCAGTTTAAGATTGAAAGGGCCTAAGGACTTTGGAAAAAATAAGTTTTGGGCTCTCCCTAGATTGCTGCTTATGTAGTGATTGTGATATAGGTGAACTTTTAAAATGTAGAAATCCCAGGCACAGAGCTTGCTCTGTAGGCAGCTGCTCTCGAAATAAATTAATTACATATGTAATCCATGAATGTATTCTTGTTTTAGGAAAATAAGACAAAGAAAACAAAATCCTCTGTAACACCAGCTCCATAAAATACCCATCCTTTCTTCCACTCAACCTCACCTTAGCTTTGCTTTTTTCCCCATTTTACTTTGCTCGTTCACTGGTCTTAATATCCATATCCTTCACTTTTTATTACTTTTATTTACCCACTAAATTTTGGCACTTGGCAGTGAATCAGAAACAGATGACAGAACCATTTACTGTTAGTACGAAGGTCCTATAGAAAATATCCACACAATTATCCCCTAAGCCTCCTTCATCACTGTCACCACAACCATCATCATCATCAAGATACAATGACTTAACTGTTTCTATAACTTCATCTTCATGCATCCCCTTTAGGTCCCTTTTCTGTTTTCTTTGCCCTTGAAGAGCTTTTCTTAATTTTCCCCTGATACGAGAGATTAAACTTAAAAAAAAAAAAAAACCAAAAAAACAACAACCAGGAGAAGAATAATGGAACTAGATTTAATGGAAGTTCATTCTCTAAATCTTAAATTCTTTTGTGAAGCCTTTTAAAATAATATTTGTTTATTCATTTATATCTTGCCATATTCCAAGAAGGATTAGAGGTGACTTGTAAGACGTATACAGAACAAGATAATAAAATAAATACACAAAAAAAATGAGGAAAGAAAAATAATTTGAATCAAGACCTGTATTACATAGATAAGCAATTGCTTTAAAATGAACCATGGTTTGGCTTTGATTTTTGTAGGAAATCAAAGAGGGAAGTCTTCGAACAGTGACAGACCACAAAGGCCATTTAAAAAAATACAGTTCTAAGTTGAGTCCTACTTTCGGTAGAAAGATTTTGGACAAATACCTCTGTAATTGAGAGAAAAGAAAGAAACAGCAACAATCGAAACTTCCATAGACATTTTGTTTTAAGATACATAAATTCTCCAAAATCCCTTCTCCCTAAAAAAGATCTTTTAAAATGAACAAAATTGCATTGAACATACTGATTATTTATCATCTAGTCAACCTTCAGAGAGTGACACTATGTATCTGGAACTGTGTGTCAGTTAAGCTATAGTTTCTGTCCTCTAGAATATCTCTGTTTAATTGGGAAAACAGGTGTGTACACATAATTCCAGCAGCAATGTCCTGAGAGGTAGATGTGCACAGTCACTCAGTGTGGTGGATACATGCTGGATTGTAAAAACTGTAGGCAGGGGTTCAAATCTTGGCTCACCCACTTTTCCATTGCTAGATATATCTGAGACTCTATTCTGTCTTCTAAGATGTAGTTATGATAATACATATGACAGCTTTGCTGTGGACATCTTCATTTCTTCTAAATCTTAGCATAATTAACACCATTCCAGGAAAGATCTTCCCGATCCATCCAATAGTGTCACTTTTGCTTTCCTCATCAGATGCTCTCAGAGCACCATGTGTCCCTCCTCCTTAGCATTTATCACAGCTGTAACCTTATATATATATGTCTGTGATTTTCTGATTAATGTGTGTCCCCGGGACCTAGACCAGTATTAAAACCTATTGGAACCTACTGATGCTCAACAAATTTAGGTTGATAAATGATTAATTGAAGGAATGAATATAGGCATGAATAAAGGTTAAGAGATATAACATGGTACATACTTAGCTCAATGCATGGCCTCTGGAGTGATGTCATATCCTTGGCTAAGAAACTTCTCCCATTGATACCGTGGGAAAAAATCATTATCAATAGCTCATCTATGTATCTAGAAATTCACTCACTAAAAACTTTGCAAAGCGTTATGGCTGTAATTTAAACTACTCTTTATCCCCCTCTATATCTTATAATACTAAAATCGTTAAGAGATTCATCTTGCTTCCCATTGGTAAGGAAAGGAACTTAAACTCTTGGTACCTAGGGTTAGATAATCAAATCAGAAAAGCCTTTGGGGTGCGTGGGTGGCTCAGTTGGTTGGGCCACTGACTCTTGATTTTGGTTCAGGTCATGACCTCAGGGTCCTGGGATCAAGCCTTGTGTGGAGCCCCGTGTCAGGCTCTATGCTCAACAGGGAGTCTGCTGAGGATTTCTCTCCCTCTCCCCCGTCCCCTCTCCTTGCTCATGTGCGTGCTCTCTCTCTCTCAAATAAATAAATAAATCTTCAGGAAAAAAGAAAAACTTTAAAAAAATTATACCTTGAATCATAGTTAATATTTACTATTTATTCCAAAATCTCAGTTATGGTAGCGAGGAGAGCCTTTTTCTTGTAGATCCTTTAATACAGTAATGTATAAATTGATCTGTTTATTCCCCATGTGTTGAATAAATGGCACAAAATAGGAATACCTATATGATTAGAGCTATTTTAATTTTGTGATGATAGAGGAAATATCTAAGTGCATAAGACAAAAATCTCTTCATTCTTTGCACTTGTAGATAATTATTTTCTAATATCTGGCCTAACCTGTAAGCTTAAAGAGTACAGGAACTTTGGTTTTTTATTTGTTTGTTTGTTTTTGGTTTTATTCCTTGATCCTAACACAGTGCCTGGAACAGTGTATGCACTCAGTAAATATTTGTTTACTGAAACAATGTAAAGGAAGGATTGAGTAAATGAAAATGGGTGTTAAGAACTTAAGCAATATTCTCTTACATCTTGGAGAGAAAGCTTATCTGACCAATAGAATCTCAACATTGCCCATTTATTTTTTGAAAATCAGCACTTCTGTCACTAGTTTGAATTTTGGAAGCTATACTTTGGTTGTTACCTGGCTTCAATGTCATCCACACAAAAGACCACCAAGAACACACCTATAAGCAAATAAAATTGGATTGGATTTATTTCTCATTGCAATGAGAGAATCATAGAGAAAGAGTTAGGAATGACTTATTATAGGATCTGATCTTGTCTTAGGTGATTTGGAGAAGGATTCAAGGAGGAGAAAATTCACAGTGGATTGAGTGCTGTCAGCAAATGGGGTTAATTCTATAGTTGAGTAGCTTAATGAATTTTAAGTAGAGAAAACAGAAGAATAGAGGGTCACTAAAGCTGTAATTGGTAAACATGCAACAGTGATTCATGTTATCTGGACAGAGGGGTGTTTGGTATGTTGTGACAGGGACAATGTTCATGTTTTGTTATGTTCAGACATTATTACAGAGTAGTCTTGTTTTTGCCTTGATCTGTCATGATCCCAGAGTCACCCTCATCTCGTGTTGATGTTCTGTGAAATTGTTGTGTTTAACAGAACACCAAGACCTAGCTGTGATTGCCAGCCAGCAATCATAGGGACTGATTGTCACTGCTTTTCTTTTTCTCGCTGGGAAAGTGACATAAAAACAAAAAAACCAAAACACAACAAAACCCTGTTACCACCCATTTGATTTAGGTTGAATCATTTTCTTAGTTTTCTAGCAAAGCCTACTAAATAAGAAATTAGTCCAAGATGGTTGTTTTCACAGGGAAAGAAGGGGGATACATTTTGAAAAAGAAAGGCAGAAAGGAGTATCTCATAAAGGCAAAGTCAGGAAGTTGGGGTGTTTAAAGACTCATGAAACATGAGGGGAAGGAAAATGGATCATAAATTTTACTCACTTTGTGTTTTCAATTGTTGAGACTGAGTTTTAGAAATAAGATTTTGTAAAATAATGACAAAGAGAATGTCAGAACTTCTGTTTTTTCTAAATTTACAAAGAAATAGGATTTTTATAAAATTATGGCACATAGAAAGTTAGAATTTCTGTTTTTACAAAAGTTATGCAACACCATTGCTAAAATATATGTACGAAAGTAGTGTAAATGACAACATGGGACTCCATTTTCTATGCAAAATGCTCCAATCAATTTGAGATCCATACTTAGAATTTGTCACTTTTATTTAAAAATAACACTTTAGGGGCACCAGGGTACCTCAGCTCGTTAAGTGTCTGCATTGGGCTCAGGTCATGATCCCAGAGTCCTGGGATTGAGCCCCACATGGGGCTCTCTGCTCAGCAGGGAGCCTGCTTCTCCCTCTGCCCCTCACCCCCGCTCATGCTCACTCTCTCTCGCTCTCTCTCTCTCTCAAATAAAACAAATAAAATCTTTGAAAAAAAATAACACTTTTAAGATAATTACATTTTTGAGTGGTTCATATTGTTCTCTCATTAGGTAAAATCAGAAAATAGGAAAATAGCACCGAAAACAGAACTTTATTCTTAGATTAAAATACTTGTTTTTATATATTTAAGTATATATCAAATCTTTCTTTATGAAAGATCAATCAAGTAACCCAGAGATTATATCTCTATTCCTCACATATTTTTTTTAATCATCCATTATATCCTGTCAGTGATATTAGCCGTTGTGGGCTAGTTCCCAGGACCTTTTACAGCCTTTCATCTTCAGAAACTCAATTGCTTCCTGTACGGGTAAACTCCGGAACATAAAACCTGCCCCTCCACTGATTTGGAAGCGAAACTTGCAGCATAGCTTATGCATGCCTTTTGGCTGAAGACATGATTATCCTGCAGCTTCTCACACATGAAGGTTCCTGACTCCCCCAACATCCTCACCAAAGCACATATTGCCAGAAAGAGCTCTAAGTCCGCAATTAGTTTTATTTTAGTCTCTGAAATTTCTTTCATTCACATGTGTGGTCCTCTCCTTTCCACAATTTTATACAGTATTTATATTTTTCACCTGAGGAAAAATGCACACATGTATAACCCACATTCTGTGTATGTTACTGAGACTGATTCTTTGCAAAGACTCAAGAAGCATGCCATTAAAAACGAAACACTGCTCAGAGAGGTCCCTGAGCTTTCATCTACACAGCCATAATCATGCAGAGATTTGTTAATTTTCTGGTTAATTAAAACTTCTCATTTTGTTTCTCCATATTAGATTACAAAAAGTAGACAACGGGCAAATCTTCACTTCACTATGTGTTAGGTAGGTCTGTCAGGTTTAGCACGTACACACTATGGTTTCCTAAATTTCTATCATTGATTTGTTTTGGTAGAATACTCAGCATGCCCGGTTTAGAGTGGAGATAATTATCACATAACTTAAATAAAATGCTACTGTAGAAACAATTTATTTCCCTGTTGTATTTTGGACCTATATAATTCATATTCAATCAATTCTCTGGCTCATTTACATTGTTGACCCTATTTAAAATACAACCAAACTGACAGTACAAGGTATTAGTTTGGTAAAGACTAATTGAAGAGTTCAGTAGTTGCTTTGATAGTAATCTTTAATAGTTCCAGGTAATTTAAATCATAAGTCACCTTACAAATCTGTACCTATAGAAAAGACACGAAATTTAAAAGTTGGACTCAAAAAGTCAAAGGCAAACATGGATGTGGATACCTTAGCAGACAAATTATTATTTATTGAGCTGCTTCAGATTTTAATATTGTTCCCAAATGCTTCCCATTTTTTATTATGTAATTAATGTCTTTTTGTGGGAACTTACAAATGAGCCAAAACATGTTAGAAACTCCACAATAAAAACATGGATTAAAAACATGGATAATATTAATAGTTGAAGTTCGAGGCCATTTTTCATCTGTTTTCCTTTTCTTTCAATCGTTCTGCATAAGCCTGTGCAAACTGAAGGAGATGGGGGGGGGGGAAGAATTCTTACTTGTTCAAGCATTTCCAAAGCAAGTATAATCTTTGCCTTTACAATTTCCGCTGGGAAGTGTGGGGCTCATTGGAGTAGTTTTAAACAGAAGGAGGCAGCCAGGTAGGGCTTGAAGCTTGGCTTCAGACTGTCTAGAGATGTGTTCCATCGGATCACATCTTAGTAGTGTCTCTTCCTCTGATAACACAATATATATTTCCTACCAGATACTTCTTCTTTTTTCCTCAGGATAAAACATCTCCAAAATTCTAAATTGAAATGTTGACTTTTATAAATTAGGCTTTTCAGCCTCAGTCTAAAAAGGCTAGCAAATTACCCCCGAACTCATTTTAATGAAAGCAGTTTTGCAGAGTGTCCAGAAAGGATGGCTCAGAATCGCAGCTTACTGGTGATCCAGTATATTCCAAAGAGGTCTGAAAGTCATCCCCGAACTTCTCCCTGCCTTTTTCATAAAGTACACGGGAAGACAGAGAAGAAACAAAACACTTGCAGCATCAGAAACGGTAACTGACAACTGACTCACAACTGAGATCTTAGATAATTGACACTAATTATAAAGGAGTCAGATTGAGGGAAAACCTCCGCAGGCTGCAACTCACAGCAATAATGGCAAACAGTTATGTGATATATAACTGGCATATTTACTGCATGCCTGGCATTGTTCTAAGACTTTACTTGCTCTCATCATCATGTCCTCTTCACAACAAACCTATGAGTTCAGTTACTATTATTTTTTCTATTTTTCAGCTGAGAAAAACAGAAGCACACAGAAGTGAAGGGACTCACTTCTGATGAGTAAATGATGATGTTGACAGTGAAGCCTAGAACATTCTTAGTCATTATAACACACTGCTTCTTGGTATATCATAGTTTTGTCTCATGAAAAAAGGAGTCACCTGAAAAAAGTTGGCAAACGCTTCACAGCTGTCCTAATATATCTTCATTACTTTAACATGAGACCTGTAAGAGTGAAGAGCTGGGCAACCATCGCGCTCCATCCCCAGGTGCTTTTCCAGGGTGCATCAGTCCCACTGTCCAGCGTCTTTTTGCATGTATGTAAATAACATACAACCAACCCAGGAAATATTTGGAAGAAAGAGGGGAAAGATCTCATCTGGGTCAAGTATGACTGTAAAACTTTCACCTCAGTCCAAGATACTTACAGAAAAAACAAAACAAAACAAAAAACTGGATCCTGCAGCAAGACGGGGAAAGCTACTGTAAAAAGAAGGGAATGGTAACAAGAAGATCCAGAAGAAGATCTTGTCTTTGAAAATGGTCTATAGCCTTAGGGGAAAATTTCAGTAAACATTTGGCAACCTAGCAAAATAGCAAGGAAAAACATATCTCCTACAAAGCAAGAACTGACAATTATTAAAAGAAAAAAGATTGAGATAAAAAGGCATCTAAATGAAGTGAAAAAGAAACTGGGTAAGTAAGTAAATCAAGTGTACTATCTATATCTATATATCTATATATCTATATATAGTATATCTACACACAGACACACACACACATATAGTAGAATTAATACCTCAACTGAAGACGTTAAAGAGCCATTACCACAGACAAAACTAAGAAACTTTCACAGAACAAAGAAAAGGACAAAAATATGAGGAAAATTAGAGAGAAAAAAGGTTATATTAATAAACAAGAAAACATTCTTGCAGGAAATAGATAATCGAGTAGAATACTTGAGGGTGAATGAAAGAACTATGCAATGGTACGGGTAGGGCTAAGGGAAACCAATAAAGATTGATGAAGCATCTAGAACTAGCAATAATGTAGACCAGTTACCCTCCCTGGGTCAGAAGGGCTGAGCCAGCAGCAAGTAATGGAACTTAGAGAAGGCAGTGGAAGCTCTGCTGACTCTGTGGCTGATGCACAGCCCAGCCTTGACCCAGCAAGTTTGGAGCTGAGGGAACAAGTACCCAACTTTCTTGCCCTCCTGTATTCTGGGAACATCTCTCATTGGCCAGAGACAACCGGAAGGCAGAAGGCCAGGAAAACCAGTTATACGGTCACAAAGGTCAAACTTCCAGAGCATAGAACATGGTGGAGAAGGATGGAGAATAGATCTGTGGGGCAAATGGAGACTATCCAACCTAGTGAATTACACAGGAGGAGAAGGGCAGAAAACTAGCTTATGTGTAACTGTGTGGCAAAAACAAAAACAAGAACCAAAAAACCCAAATGGAATAGGAAAGCAATGAAAAATATCCTAGAAGAAAGTTTTCCTTAGGAGAAGAAAATTTCTCCTTCCATTGAAGGAGATCAACATGCTGTAGGCAACACTAATGAAAAAGACTTACGCCTAAATGCATCTTGGCCAAAGTATAAAGCAAAACCATACAGGGTTCAAGGAAGACAGTTTACTTACAAATAAAACAAAAAGTGGTCTCGACATGCATAATAGAATGCCAAAGCAATAACAACAACACTGATAGAAATAGAGTTAAATCCACAAGGCTTTGAAAGGAAATAATTTTAATAATTCCATACTCAGTCAACTTGTTTTTTTTATGTGTAACGAAATCAGAAATGCATACTCAAATATGAGTAGGCACAGAACATGTAACACCTATATATCTTCCTTGAAAAACATTTCTTAAATATATACTATGAGAAAGAAAATAAAATGAGCAGCTGAGAGATTATGTTATAAAGTAGTGCTGGTTGTCAACATTGAAGCATTCTAAACACACATAGCTGTAGGTTTAGCTACAAAACAAATTGCAAATGTCAGAATACTTTCAAAGTATGTGAAGGAATTGTAAGATAAAAATTAAAACCATAATAACACTAATATAGATTGCAAATCTATTAACACTATTATAGATTCTAAATCTAGGCTTCTATACATAAAGAGGAAAAGAAGATAGGAACAATGTGCTCAAGTTCTTATCTCCTATATGGAAATATATTCTTCACTCTGACATCAAGAGGTAATAGTAATGGAACCTAGAGAAGGCAGTGGAATATCATCACCCTTTATTAAATACTTACTACATGCCATGAACTGCTCTGAATAATTTACATGAATTTATTCACTTCAAACTTAAAGTAACTCCATTACATTGATCCCATTTTTATATTCATTTTACAGATGAGATCACTGAAGTTAGACAACTTGTCCAAAGTGAACCAGCTAGTTTTTGAGTTGGTCTTTGTAATCACTATTTTATACTTACTGCATACATTCAACAACAGGAAATTGATTAAATAAATCATGAAATATCTAAATACAGAGTACTTCCCCCCAAAATGTTATAAAAGCACATTTGTTGATATGTAACGATATCTATTTTAATCACACATGAACATATGTACCTGTATTACATAGTGGACATCTGTTTTTGCCTTCACAGTACATAAGCATACCTTGGAGATATTGTGGGTTCAGTTCCAGACCACTGCAATAAAGTCAAGTGAATTTTTTGTTTTCCCAGTGCATATGAAAGTTATGTTTACACTAGACTATAGTCTGTAAGTGTACAATAGTATGATGTCTAAAAAATATATACATACCTTAGTTTAAAAATACTTTATTGTTAAAAAATACTAACCACCGTCTGAGCTTTTAGAGAGTCATAATCCTTTTTGCTGGTGGAAGGTCTTGGCCTCGATGATGATGGCTTGTGACTGATCAGGGTGGTGGTTGCAGAAGGCTGAGGTGGCTGGGGCAATTTCTTAAAATAAGAAAATGAAGTTTGCTGCATTAATTGATTCTTCCTTTCACAAATGATTTCTCCGTAGCATGTGACCGTTTGATAGCCATTCACCTATAGCAGAACTTCTTTCAAACTTGGAGTCAATCCTCTCAAATCCTGCCACTACTTTATCAACCAAGTAATATTCTAAAGCTTTTGTTGTCATTTTTAACAGTCTTCACAATATCTTCACTAGGAGTAGATTCCATCTCAGAAACAACAAAACAAAAGTAAAAACAAAAACAAACCCTTTCTTTGTTTATCCATGAGAAGCAACTTCTCATTTTATTAAGCTTTTATCATGAGATCACAGCCATTCAGTCATATCTTCAGGCTCCACTTCTATTTCTGGTTCTCTTGCTATTTCCACCCCATCTGCAGTTACTTCCTTCACTGAAGTCTCAAACCCCTCAACGTCATCCATGAGGGCTGGAATCCACTTCTTCCAAACTCTTATTCATGTTGATATTTTGACCTCTTCCCACGAATCACAAATGTTCTTAACGGCATCTAGAATGGTGAATTCTTTCCAGAAGGTTTTCAATTTACTTTGCCCAGTTCCACCAGAGGAATCACTATCTATGGCGGCTATAGCCTTACCAAATATATTTCGTGAATGATGAGACTTGAAAGTAGAAATTACCCCTTGATCCATGTGCTGCAGAATGTAAGTCATGTTAGCAGTCATGAAAACAACATTAATCTTGTACATCTCCATTAGCGCTCGTGGGTGACCATTGTCAATGAGCAGTAATATTTTGAGAGGAATCTTTTTTTTCTGAGCAGTTGATCTCAACAATGGACTTAAAATATTCAGTAAACCATATTATAAACAGATGTGCTGTCATCCTGGCTTTATTCTTACAATTTTAGAGCACAGGCAAGAGTTAGCATAAGTCGAAGGGGCCCTAGATTTTCAGAATGGTCAGTGAGCACTGGCTACAACTTAAAGTCACCAGCTGCATTAGCCCCGAACAAGAGTCAGCCTGTCCTTTGAAGCCAGGCACTGACTTCTCCTCTCTAGGTATGAAAGTCCTAGATGGCATCTTTTCCCAATATAAGGCTATTTCATCTACACTGTTGTTTATTGTGGCCACGTTCATGGATTATTTTAGCTAGACCTTCTGGAGAACTTGCTGCAGCTTTGATATCAACACTTGCTGCTTCGCCTTTTACTTTTATGTTATGGAGGTGGCTGCTTTTCTTAAACCTCATGAACCAACCTCCACTAGCTTCAGAGTTTCTTCTGCAGCTTCCTCACCTTTCTCACCCTTCATAGAACTGAAGAAAGTTGAGGTCTTGCTCTGGATTAGGCTTCAGTTTAAGGGAATGTAGTGGCTGGTTTGATCTTCTAGCTAGACCACTAAAACTTTCTTCATATCAGCAATGAGGCTATTTCCCTTTCTTATCATTATTAGTGTGTTCACCGGAGTAGCACTTTTAATTTCCTCCAAGAGCTTTTCCTTTGCAGTCACAACTTGGCTAACTGGCATTAGAGGTGTAGCTTTCAGCCTGTCTTGGCTTTCAACATGCCTTCTTCACTAAGCTTCATCATCTTTTGCTTTTGATTTAATGTGAAAGACACACAACTCTTCCATTCACTTGAACAGTGAAACGGGCCATTGTGGGGTTATTAATTGGTTTAATTTCAATACTATTGTGTCTCAGGGAATAGGGAGACCCAAGGAGAGGGAGAGAGATGAGGGAATGGCCAGTCAGTGGAGCACTCAGAATACACACATTTGTCAATTAAGTTCACTGTCTTATATGGGCATGGCTCAGGGGGCCTCCAAACAGTTACGATAGTACATCAAAGATCATTTATCACAGATAACCATAACAAATATAATACTAATGAAAAAATTTTGAAATATTGTGAGAATTACCAAAATGTGACACAAAGACATAAAGTTAGCAAATGCTGTTGGAAAAATGACACTGACATACTTGCTTGATGGAGGGTTACCATTCTGGAAAAAACATAGTATCTGTGAAGTGGAATAAAGGAAAGCTCACTAAAACAAGGTTTGCCTATATACCTCACAGAGATGTCTAAAGTGTCAAATGATTACACTAGATTAAGCCATGTCTCAATCTATCAACCTTTTAGTATAAGAGCCAATAAATTTCCTCTTTTAAGTCAGATGGCATTAAGTATCCTGTCATTTGTGACTGAAGGAGTCTTAATGATTCATATTTCTTAAGGAAAATGAGTTTCCAAACTATATGATATCATTTAAAAAGCCAGTATGTGTATACATATATACATAGTGACTAAAGTCAATGGTTGCTATTAATCCTAGTTAATAGTAGTTAAATTTGGACAGTAGGATGAATTATATTAAAATTTTGTTATTTCTAAAGTGTCCTTCAACAAATATGTTTTTATTGTGCAAAATGAAGGAAAAACAAATACGAATTCTTGAAACAACAGTAAGATAATTACCCTTAGATACCACTTCTCTCAAGTTTTTTTATGTTACTTGTACTTCAGGAAATTTGAGTATCTTTTCTCTCATGAAAGTACAAATATTTACTGAATGAATGCATACAAGCATTTATGAATCAAGGAATGAGAATCTGAAGGTATCTGGATGGATGATGACCTATCTCCTTATAGAGATGGGTAGAAGGAGAACCTATAGTTAAGACTAGACTTTTTCTGAAGATGCAAGTCTTACCAGTTTTAGAACATGAATGAAGGGTAATTTCTTCAAATTCTATAACATAGAGTCACAGATTATTTTATTAGAAAGAATTATTTAAACCAGTCATTACCAATCAACCACAAATGCCTTAGGAAAAAATGTACTAATGCTTCCATTTAATGTCTAAATTAACCAACCAATGGTCATCTGGCCAACTCCATTCACAAGAAAATGAAAGGGATTTTTGTTTTTTTGTTGTTAGAAAATATTTATTGTTTCTATCTTTCATGGTACTTTAAAAAGCAAACATGTTAAAAATAACCATCATTGTATGTATGTGCCAAATGCTTTATGTACATTATTTCAACCCCTTAAATTAGATTCCAGAAGGGGAAACTCAAAGAAGAAAAGACTGATGCGGAGGCTCAAAGAAGAGAAATACCTTGTACAAAGTTTTTCAGCTAATGTGTTGTGAACTTGGTATTTGAACTGAACCTGCTCGATTGCCAAGCAGTTTCAAGACCGCACTATCCTGCCTCCTCTCAGGCCATGTGAGCTTATGCTCTGCACTTTAACAAAAAATGATAGAATGCACAGTTATGAGGGAATGAGAAATGAATGAGAATTATTTGACTGATTTTTGCAATTACTTCCCCTAAGCCAAGTAGAGCTCAAACTCCCTTGCCATCAGCAGCGATAACAGGTGGAGAACTGCAGCTCAAGGAGTCTCAGCTTTGGTGAGGCAGGTGTCTGTGGTTCTGGGACTGAGACCAGGCCGATTTCCTGAGTTTCACTTTGTCCTCTCCAAGTGACTGCAAAAAATCAGAGAAACCATCGGAGATGTTGGCATAGAACTATACTGAAGTAGCATGAATAGTCATAATTTTTGTTCTATAAATAGTAAAATGAGGGAATGCTGATTTGTAATTAGATCTTATATTTACTATTATATGCTAGAAAATGAGAAAATAGGGTATTTCCTCTCTCATGTCAAGGTAATCTTATTTCCTCTCATCTTAAATTATGTTTAAATACTACAAGGGTATAGTTAAACTTACTCTAAGTTAATTTTCTGTAATTGTAGTTTACTTCTAGCATATACAAAATAAATATTAAAATCTATAGGTAAACCAATAAATGTCACATTCACACTATACTCTAAACTGGGGGCAAAGTAGTTATTTTTAGAATGAGGAGAAAGGCATGGTCATAGACATTTTTTATTTACAGAAGGAGGACCAAGAAGAGATGGGTCAGAGCACCATTCTCAACTGTGTGATTTTAGAACAATGCCATAATTAAAGTTAGGAAGGAGAGCATGGGATCTAAAGTAATTGTGTATATTTAACAAACAAACAAACAAACAAACAAACCCCAAACAGTAAGACTATACCAGAGGCTAAAGGGTTAGATGATATTGTTTTCTTGTTTTCGTTTTTTTAGAAAAAAGTTTTCCTTTCCCTGTAAAGGGATTATTTCGTTTGGATCCTGGGCTGAGGATGTTTCCTTTCTGAAGAATCAAATTTCTCTTTCCAGATGATTTCTCCTCCCTTAACTCAAAAACAAAACAAAACAAAAAATTGCTTTTATGGCTATTGATTTTGATGAATGGATACTGTCATGGGAAACCATTTTCTTTTTCTTGGGAACACAGACCCCTGTGATAGGGAAGAAGTTTAGCTTTAAAACCTTCATCTATCATTAACTAATCGGATAGAAAAGGACCATGCCTAGGCGTTCTTTCCACGGTTTGAGAAGATCAAGCCTCCATGGTAAAATCTTAATTTTAAAAACCTTTTGATTTCTTTTCCATTCTGTGTCTAGAATACAATGGCTGGTGAAGAGAAAGCTTATGACTCAAGGCCTAATTTCGATTCAGGAATATAATTAATGTTCCCAGGGTCAGGCTCTTGCCTGGTGGATGCCCCATGGGTTTCCAATGGCTGAGCAGAGGGAACTATGCAGGGGGAAATCATCTCTGCAAGCCAGCTGGGCTTCCCCTCTTACCCCTCTCCGGCTTGGCTAACCCCGCTGCATCTCCGACCCTGCTGGTATCTGCTATCAAGCAGAGCCAGAGGAAATTGATGGAGACAGTGCCAATATCAGTGCCCCCGAGGGTCCCCCCTTTGGCAACATTAGCTATAAAGAAGCTGGTTTCATTCACTGTTAAAGCTATTGATTTTTTCCCTCCCTCAGGCCAGCCCTGCATTATGCTCCTTCCAGGTTCTGAAGGGCTGTGTCTTTCACCAGTATGTTTCTTTTAGAACATTCATTTACGGAATCAAAGAAAATCTCCTCTGGGTATTCTGTTATCTTGCCAGTCCTGACCTGAAATACAGCTGGAAAACGAAGGCAGCTTTGTAAATAACAAAACTGACCTTCATCACTTAGCACTTCTTGGCATGCTTCTTGTTCAAAAAGACTCTAAGAAAATCAGGAGATTGTGTTCATTCATTGACTGCTTCTTCTCTGGGTACGTGTCTTTAAATCCCCTTCTGGTTGTGTGAAAATGATATTAATGGCTTCTATTCTCTCCTTGATGGATCTACTTTGTAATTCATGGTATCTGTCTTGAATAGTCTGTTCATTCGTTCATGTAATTCATATTTGCTTATTCAGGCAATTCACTCATTCTTGCAATTCATTCATTCATGCATTCAATATTTTCTAAAATTTTTTAAAAATATTTTATTTATTTAGTTGACAGCACAAGCAGGGGGAGCAGCTGGCAGAGGGAGTGGGAGAAGCAGGCTCCCCGCTGAGCAAGGTGCCCGATGTGGGGCTCGATCCCAGGACCCTGGGATCATGACCTGAGCTGAAGGCAGACGCTTAACTGACTGAGCCACACAGGTGCCCCCATGCATTCAATATTTAACTTATTATCTACTTACCAACTTCATGCCAGGCATTGTGCTAGATGATGAAGCTTTTGTATGGAACAAAACAGACCTGGCCCCCGTCCTCATGATGCTAACAGAGTAGTGAAGCAGATAGTAAATGAAGAAGTGTGCTATGTGATACCAGAGAAACCACAGAGTGTTTTAAAACATGACAGCAATTTAGATAGGGGAATTGGCAGAAGTGACCTTGAAGGTGACACACCGCGGGGTTGGAGTGCTTGATCTCCATATGCCTTCTCAGGGAGGACTGATTGGAGGCAGGAATGGGCACTGCACTGCAGGAGGAGATGAATTAGTAGGTTATTGCTCAAATGCAGGGCAGAAATGATTGCTCACCTAATGACACAGGAAGGACTTTTGGAAGTAACTGATGACGTTATCCTTGTCTCATTTCATCAGCATAAAACTATCGAATATCATGTTTTTTATTTGAAGGGGTAAAGACTTGAAGTTTCAGCGTAATCTTTTTTTTTTTTTGAAGATTTTATTTATTTATTTGAAAGAGAGAGAGAATGAGAGACAGCATGAGAGGGAGGAGGGTCAGAGGGAGAAGCAGACTCCCTGCCAAGCAGGGAGTCCGATGCGGGACTCGATCCCGGGACTCCAGGATCATGACCTGAGCCGAAGGCAGTCGCTTAACCAACTGAGCCACCCAGGCGCCCTCAGCGTAATCTTTAAAAGCAAAATAATACAAAGTAGGCAATAGAGGAAAATATAAATGAAAAAGAGATAATTTCCCATTCACCCCCAAACTCTTTCCTCACCGGTCTCCTGTTAGCAGTGATGGTTCGTTATCCTTCCTCACCTATTTCTGTGTGTGTGTGTGTGTGTGTGCATGAATGTGTGTGTGTGTGTATGTGTTGATATATTCACACATACATTACATAAACAATTAATACTGTTTATATTATCAGAAATTTTTTTTTAATTAATGTGGATGTCTTTCCATATTAGCACACATAGATAAACCTTCTTTTTCATGCTTGAATAATAGTGTATAAGATGTAAATGAAAGTACAATCATATTTTAATAATTCCACATTATTTCTATTGCTTTTTTATGGTTTTGGTGTTTTACATTGAGTTTTTTTTTTTTAATTCATCCAAAAATTATCTTTGTATATTATTTGAAGTGAGATTTTCTTACTTATTTACGATTTATTCTCCCTCCAAAGCATTCTGTTCTCCCAACCTTATTTATTGAATACTTCATCTTTTCCTTTCCATCATTATATACAAATTTGCTCAGAGACATTAATATCCTTTCGGAATCTACTTTCTAGCCCACTGATGTATTTGTCTATTAAGGCTGCACCACACCGTCTTATTAAAGTAGTATCGTGCTTTGACATTTTATAAGCCAGAGAACCCAAGAGTGGTGGTTAAGACTGTAATCACTGGAACCAGGCCAAATATGGCTCCAAATTCTGGAGCATAGTAATGTATTAACTCTCAATGCTCTTCCTGATTGGTGCATTCTTACACCAGTATGGTACAATCATCAGTATACTGTAGTTCAGATGATGTTTAAAAATTGATTTGATGTTACTCTCAGTGATAGATGCATAGTAAACTATTTTTAAGAAAACAATATTGGAATTCTTTAAAGCACCATTCTTTCAAAAATTATCCACTTTCTTACAAAGAATTGATTTGGACACAATGGTGACTTTAATAAAGTCACGAATAAAGATGTCTTAGAGAACTTGGTGACTGTCCATGTTCGCTGTGGAAGAGCCCTACTGCTCAAGTCCTTGGGTATAAAATGCAAATATCTTGAGTCGTGTTTTATAGTTAGCAGCATAGACTGTTGGCAGTTCTTGAAAATAGGGAGGAAGAGCAGGAACAAAGCATAATTTTTTACTCCTATAAGAATAATAATACCCACTGTAGCCCAAAGTTGCTGGACAGAGGATGGAGTAGAGAAAATAGGGTACATTTACAAAAATTACAGCTAGCCCTGGGGATACTTGGAATCAGTCACCTGGAAAAACACCATGAACAAAACCTCTTGAATCAACTGAAAGAAAACATTCCCAAATATTAATATTGTGTTGCTAGAAATAGGTTAGAAGGCAAAATATGCCAAAACTTGAGGCATTGATTCTGATTCTGCAAGGAAGTCTGATCAAGGGGCTGTCTCTGCGGGATGGGAGGTGGTGGGGTGGGGAGGATATCTGGAGGTATAATTTGAACTGGTAAGAGAGGATTGTTGACACCGAAGAAGCAAAGAGCCAAATCTAGTGACAGTTTGGGGGCAACTTGAACTGAGAAGCCCAAGTCAAGGATTTTTAAGAGTAAAGCACTGAAATCAGGAAATGGTCCTGGGGCTCCTGGGTAGCTCAGTCAGTTGAGTGTCCGTCTTTGGCTCAGGTTGTGATCTCAGGGTTCTGAGATTGGGCCCCATATTGGGTTACCTGCTTAGCGGGGAGCCTGCTTCTCCCTCTCCCTCTGCTTCTCTCCCCTGCTCATGCTCTCTCTCTCAAATAAATAAAATCTTAAAAAAAAGGAAATGGTCCTAGTAGTTCAGCAATATACTACTTAACAAGCAAATTCTCCATTTATACTAAAAATAGTAGGCACCCATCCACATAACACTACACAATTTATTGGACACTGAATCTCTTTAAATAGTACCTACAGCCAAGTTAATTTACACGGCTGGATACAAAAGAAAGTTTTATAGGCACATCCACAGACATCTATTCCCCACCTCTCTCTCTGTCTCCCCCTCCTCTCTCCCCGCTTTCCTACACACACACACACACACACACACACACACACACACACACACACAC
>NC_058405.1:114470270-114478245 GCF_002201575.2 Neomonachus schauinslandi | reverse complement strand
ACACACACACACACACACACACACACACACACACACACACACACACCATTGACAAATTTCTATCAGTTGTGACAGGCATGGACCTGGTTACTCTCCCTTTCTCCTTTGCTTCAGTCACATAGCCAATCTTATTAAAATCTTCCTCTGTCAAGTTTTCCCCAGCTGTTTTCCCCGCATTGCTGCTGTCACCATCTTTGTTGCCTTGATGATGGCAATAGTGGACTAATTACTTTCTATCAGCCTTTCTTCTTCCAATCTGTCAGCTTCTCCATGAACACATTTATCTTCCTACATTGCACTCATCATCCTGTCTTCAAAACCTTTAATAGCTTCTCATTTTCTATAGAACAAAGGCCAAATTCTTTATCTTGGCTTTCCACAACTGGTTTCCAAACCACCACTCCAAGCTTATATCATTGATTACTATTCTACAAACCACCTAGTGAAGCAAGCTGCCCTACTCACTGTTCCCTACCCACTCCTTGTCCGCTCTTGCCTTTATGTTTGCATGTTTGTGATTCCACAAAACTTCCCCCCACCCTTTTACAAGATTAACTCCTTTCCTCAAGGTCCAATTCATATTACATCTTTCCTGCTGCCTTCCATAACTTCCCCAATGTCAACGACTACTCCTTCCTCTGAACTGTTTTAATAACCATTAGTCAAGTTGCTGGATTATACTAATTCTTGAGAATTTTTTTTAATGTTGAGAGGTGGAAAGGGGCAGCGAATATGGCCTTTCAAATTGCAAGTGGTTTTCTGTCTCTATAGGTAAAGACTCCAAATCATTTTTGTGGAAGATAGTTTTTAAATGTGGCAATCATTAGTTTTAGTCAAATATTTCCAGATCTGCTTTCTTGGCATATGGTGGGACTGCACATCTTTGCTTCCTTGAAGTTAGGTGTGGGCACGTGCTTTACTTTGGCCAATGAATTGTGAATTTAAGTGACACGTGACACTTGCCTTTAAGCATTTAATCAATGTATAATTTTCCAAATTCTTTCTCTCTACCTTAGCAACCAGCATTAGACTCGACAGTGGTTGCAACTTCAATCTGATTCTAGAGGATGATATAGAGAAGAGCCCCTCAAATCACCAAATTACCTCTCCTTGGTGAACCAGAGCCCATTAACTCTATAAGCCCATTAATATAGTTAACCCATGATTAAAAGATAGCATGAGCATGAAATTAATCTTTGATTTTTAAGCTACTAAGATTTAGAGATTGTTTGTTGGTCCTGCATAACCGCTACCCTATCCTAAGTGATACATTTTGTTTAAGAAAATCTTCAAAATGCACCTTTAATTCCATAAAGTGGTTGCCCACCCATTATTTGGGGGGGAAACTATGAAAGCACTAATTACTTAAATGCAGGTATTAAGTTACTGATAGTTGAGCTGAACAGTTTCACTGAGAGTTTATATCAGAAGATCAAGAGCAGAGAGTCTGAGTGTCAACTTTCTTTTTTTTTTAAAGATTTTATTTATTTATTTGACAGAGAGAGACACAGCAAGAGAGGGAACACAAGCAAGGGGAGTGGGAGAGGGAGAAGCAGGGAGAAGCAGGCTTCCTGCCGAGCAGGGAGCCCGATGTGGGGCTCGATCCCCGGACCCTGGGATCATGACCTGAGCTAAAGGCAGACACTTAACGACTGAGCCACCCAGGCACCCCGAGTGTCAACTTTCAAGAGGCATTTCCGGACTCTGGAATTGTACATGATGCTCTGAAGATCAGCTAAACAGATGTGGCATGTTCTTCAGAAGGAGAGGCATCTTTCCTCATTTCCATAGGAATTAAAACTGCTGTGGCTCCTGAAGGAGGGACTCTTGGAGCATCAATAAAACTGGCAATCTCCTAAAGAGAATCGGCACTAGGCTAATAAAGAGGCTCTCCTGCACACTTTGGAGAACAATGACATTAGCAGAGGGAACTGTGGCCACAGAAGAAAATCATAGCAGTTAGTTATTGGCTGAAGGTAAAGACTAATTCTAGCAGACAAACTCTTTCATGAGCAAAGAGAAGTAATCCCCGAGGAGTCCCAGAAATAATTGGAGGATATTATGGAATTAGGAGCTTGAGTCAGTGTCATTTGGACCATACAGTAAAGTTGACCTCATTTATTAGCAGATGAACCATGTAAGTTATGTAATGTGATTATTATTTGTAAAGTTTATTTATCATTTTTATTAGTTGGTTTATATTTATAGTTTTTCACTCAAGAAAAAAATCTCATCTTCACAAATGTATCACTAGCTCCTTGAAAGCAAGGACAATGTTCAGCATACAATGGGTACTTAATAGGTGATTATTAACATTGGTGATGAAGTTGTGGAAGAAGTTTATTTTGAGGAAAAATATTATCTTATTGTCATTTTGGGTAGAATTTAATGTATCTCTAGTAAACCAAGAATCTGAATCTCTCAATAATAGGAAAAAACTTAGAGATAATTTTGTCCAGTGGCTTCAAAATGTGCTTGGAAAGCCCCTGCTGTAATTGCAACAAGATATTAGGTGCTTTTTATATTTCCATGCAAGCACTCCCACTTTTGTCTGCGGTTAGTGGGTTCTACAGTTGAGTTCATTTGAAGAATGAGCCTGCTGGTTAATGTAAGATGGACATACACCTGTGCCTAGATTTATATAGCTTACTCCCTTATTTTATACAAGCTGAAATAGGTCAAAAGATGTTAAATGGGTTACCCAAGGACACATAACTGGTGAGTACAAAAGCTAAGGAATCAGGTCTCCTGCTATCACAGTTACCTTTCACAGTTGTTCTTGCTGATTTTTATTCTTTATTTTTTAATATGCATTACTTATTTACTTTGTAGGTCCATTTTACATACTTCTGCTTTAACCAGACACTTTTTAAAAAAGTCTTTCAGAGATGGATGAAGTACAGGACTGAGGAGGAAAGGATCCTGGTGTGGTTGGAAAAGTCCCCAGTCTTGAAATCTACCTTAGATTTGGAAGTCACTTGATTTGTCCTTTGTACAATGGGCCAGTTCCTTTCACAGGACCTCTACCGAGGGAAAATCTTGCCTGTGATGGATGACTGGGAAAACCAACATTCCATCTTGAACAGTGAGACTGTTATCTGTTTTGGTCCTTCACTGAGCTTAATTTAATATCAGTATCATATTCTAACCATTTTCCGAGAATAGAAATACATATGCCAGTGGCCATACTTATGTTTAGCTTGACCTTGATGGAGTTTAAACGTTTTTTAAAGTAGTTACTGTCATTCACAAATCAAATGTTGTGCTGAATAGAAGCTGCCCTCTTTCTACAAGAAATGAGCTCTTCAGTTTTCCACTGTCCTACCCCTTCCCACCCAAACATATTGCCTTACATCTTATATAATGATAACCTTCCTGAACACAAGGCCTTGAAGATGGGCTACACCATATACATAGAGTGTTGTTGCATTTGCCGTTGAAACTCCATGGATTTAAGCACATGTTCATATTTTTAAGGTCTTAAATGAGTATATGAAGTACCTGAAGAATGGCACCTGCCACATTCAAATACCAGTTTTGTGGTTTATTGGGAAGGAGAGGGAGAAAATGGGTCTTGTGAAATATAAAAAGAGGAAGAAGAGTGTGAATAGTGAGGCTCAGGAGCAGTATGACTAAAAGAGCTCCACAGAAGTGTATGTAGAGAGGAAGCAACCCAACATGGGAATCATTTTTGTCGTGGGGAGGCAGTTATTTACATTATCCAAGAGGCGGAGGCAGATGCAGTCATCTCCATCGGAAAGCGAAGGACAGTCACTGTGTGGGCTGGAAGAAGAATGTCCAGCTCTTGAGCCGTGTCCAGATATGGAGCTCTGCTCTGTGGGCGGCGGCAGTGTCTCCAAGTGCAGATGGACGCGGCCTCTGTCAAGCCAGCTCTCTCACCTTATGGCAGCTCTCTGGGACGCAGTCTGGAAACACCATATGGGATATAGCCTTTCCCACATAATCCCATGAAAACTGTTTTACAGTAACACATTATGAATATTTCATTTTTCTTCACAGATCCACTTCCAAGGTATGGAATATTCCTTTTCTTTTTATTTTTTCCTCTGCTTTCTTGGACCTTGGCTTAAATGGTTTTCACTTAGCTAAGTGAATGCTTCCTTATCAAATTTAAGATGTTCATAGAGGGTTTAAAATGATTTACCATCATGGTAATAAGAGGCTGACCTTTCTTATTATGCATCTACACTAGCAAAACAACTAAGTAGACACTTATACATAAAACAATGGCTTTGATATACTTTTCTTCCTTCTTTTTTTTTTTTTTTTTTGGCCAGAATTGGTATATTTTTAAAAGTAATGTTGGTTAAATTAATTTGGTGTTCTGGTTTCCTGGAAACATGGTCTCTCTCTGACCCAGCTTAAAGGGATAACCTTCAAAGCTTCTTTCCCATTCTCTGACTTCATTTGTAAAATATTAAGCATCAGTCATTTAAGTTTATATATTGTTTAAAATCCAGCTTTGTGGCTATTGCTTTGTCCCTCACTATTACAGGAATCATTCTATCCTCCTTGAGTGAGTGATAGCAGCTGGTTGACAGGAGAGGGCTTGCTGCAGACTGCGCCCTAAAAGGGAGGGGAAACACCATATCTAATTAAAGCAGCAGGGAACGTTTTTAGCAAGGCAAATTGTAATCCTTTATTTGGAAACTGGCCAGGGCATTAGGGTTAACAACCCGGTTTGTGAAAAATAATAATAAAAAATATATACCCACCATGGTTTTATGGATCAGTGTCTGGGATGTCCAGGTTTACATGTCATTGAAAAAGCTTTCTTACATTCAATATCCCAAGCACCTGCCGAACAATATGGCAATGGTTTGGCAGCTATGGAAAGACAGTGTTTGTTTCAAAACTAGTCATGTACCTTATTTGTTCTAGATTTTTAAACAAGAATCCTAACTATAATCTCAGGGGGAAAAAAATCAATAGCACTTTTAAAGTAACATGGCATAAAACAATTAAAAACAAGTTTCTTTTAAATGGACCTTTTCTGACTGGGTCAGAAGTCACAGGAATCGGTTCCAGCTTCACGACTTCTAGCAGTGTGACAGCCCGCGAGCCACTTGGCCCATCTCAGGCTCCGTTTCTCTGTAAAATGAGGGTAATAATATTCATCTACTACCTTCTTGGAATAATAGTGGGGATCAGATCCAGTGCCATCAAACTTGTGAACACATATGACAAACTGAAAGCAACTTACTAATGCAAACCTTTGTTGTTATTAGGTTATTAGTTTACGCAGTCACCATTTGTATGGTAACGTTGGCAAGCACTGGTTGGAAGGGCTTTACCTATGAATCGGCAGGAAAATTTCTAAAGAACAGGTTTAATCAATGAACCAAAACCTTCAATTTCGTTCAGTCGTTCTGAAAATACTCTGGACGTAGCCAGAGTATTAGTTACATATTGAATTGAATCTGTTTCCAAAGGGGGAGTCCTGTGGGACAGTTGGAAACTCAACAGGTTGGAGCAACTGTTTATGGGACAGAGCACATAGAATCATAGGTGAAAATTTGGGGAGAGGAAGTCAAATGTCATATACTTAGGAAGAGTGTTTTGAGCTTCAAACAAGGGTTGAGTAAGCGAGTTCAAACTGGAGCCTCTAAAATTCAGGCAAAATTACAAAAATGAAATGTAGACTATTATTTCCATGTTTAAAAATGCCTAATATGCTGTCATTTCAAGCTGTGTCATCGTTGACATAAGCTTCATCCCAGAATTACTGCCTTATTTCTAGGGAGGTAAATGCTGGCTACAGGACACTTCCCGAAATAAGAAAGATTCTGAGGTTTGTGGTAAAAACCACGGTTTATATCTATACTTATACTATTTCTGACTATATTAAAACAATAAAGAAGAATACCTACCAAATGTAAAAAATACTTACTTGCTGTTGCGAGTCTTTATATTTTAGAATTCTTTAGATATTGAGTTTTAGACAAAGAACTTCTTTATTTTAATTCAAATTTTACTTACAGCTGCAAAGATTTTGATCCAAAGACCTATTTATTATTTAGAAACATCCATCTACACAATAGGATAGAAAGAATGCTGGATCTATTCTGGTGGTATTGTTGTCGTTGTTAAATTAATGTGTTGTGTTTGGAGAGAGATAAAAAAAACAAACAAACCAGAAACTCAGGAGTAACATGTTGGCCAGTTGAATCTAGGTGGTTTCCCAAGAGGAGGTGCTTTTCTTTAGTGATTAGGTGGTGACCTGTGGCCCCAGGAATCCTTTTCATTCAACCAAAGTCACAGTCCAGATGTGGGAGCATGACAAGGACATGGGCCAAGGGGACCTGCCAAATACAGAACAGAGTTTGCATGTCTTTCCTTCACTCCCATTCCCCGCTCTCCAACTAAAGTCTACAACATTGCTTTTTTGATTCTGAGTTATCTTTCACAAGTACACCTGGAAAGCTCTGATCTTCCTTAGGGTCAGTGTCATTGTTTGACTGTTTCCAGCAAACTCTAGGGCAGAAGGCTCATCTGGTATCAGTGTCATTCATGTGCAAAGTAGAAACTGAACTGAACACATTATCTTTGAGCTGAAATTGGTCTCTCCAACAGTACCAGCCTCTTTACGGGGTGGTGTGCACTTGAAGGTTGGTTATTAGTTCCAAATGCTGCAGAAGCATCTGCTCTCGACTAGCTAGAAATCATGTTTAATAACAAGAAAATCTACTCCAGCCAAATCCCTGTTGGGAGGGCTTTCGCATGAACAAAAGGCCCCCACTTCCCCTGATTTCCATAACAGATGTAGTATCTGATGCATGACAGCTCAGCGCAGCCCCGCGCCATTATTCTCCTACATATCCATCTGCAAGAAACTGTGCTTTCATTTTATTAATTGCTCTGGTGGGCTACACGTTATTTTTTGTTGCCCAGAGAGTATTCTGTTTGTGCTTCATGCTACACTGGTCACAATAATAGTTATTTTTCTTAATGTTAAAGGTTATTAGCTTTCTTCCTTTACTTTGCTATGCATCTTCCATACCCAATAAACTATTAATGCCTCCCTGGGGGGTTGACAGTTTCACTTAAGTTGGTGTGGTCTGGTCCTCCCATCCATGGTGCTGCTTCTTTGTCTTCTTATTGAACATTCCTGGGACAAGCCAGTTATGGGGGAAAGCCATTAGCAGGATCCTAAAGGCAGAATGCAGTTCCTAATGACTTTAAAAAACCAGAGCCTTAATTTTGACATTTGGAAATCAGTAGCCACTTTAAAAATCACCTTACACACACACACACACACACACACACACAATCGCAGATAAAAGTATTTGCTACTTTGGAAAGACAAATGCTCTTAATTTATCATGAGTCCTGAGTCACTTTTCTTCTTCTGATATAGCTTTAGGTAGATAGTGAGGTCTGCTGCCTGATGCCACCAGCCGGCCGGCTATACCGCAGGCTGGTCATCATCCCACGTCACTTGGTCGCAGACTTCTTTGGAGAAGCTGCTGTGCAGGTGGAGCTCAGGGAAGGAGGGGGCGAATGATCAAGTGCTTAGAGATGAAAAGAATAAAGAAAAGACAGAATAAAAAGAAGAGAAGTCATAAGCATAAAATTGTAAAATAATATATAATCTCCACATTTTCCTTTTTGGTAGAAAGTTGGTTGATTTATTTTTTATGTTTTATTTATTTATTTATTTATTTATTTATTTATTTATTTATTTATTTAAAAGATTTTATTTATTTTTTAGAGAGCGAGCGAGAGAGAAACAGCATGAGAGGGGAGAGGGTCAGAGGGAGAAGCAGGCTCCCCGCCGAGCCAGGAACCCGATGTGGGACTCGATCCCAGGACCCTGGGATCATGACCTGAGCCGAAGGCAGACGCTTAACCGTCTGAGCCACCCAGGCGCCCTTATTTTTTATTTTTAAGATTTTATTTATTTATTTGAGAGAGAGAGAATGAGAGACAGAGAGCATGAGAGGGAGGAGGGTCA